>NC_056729.1:914050914-914138414 GCF_019279795.1 Protopterus annectens
TTGTAAACTAATATACAACACCAATACTATAAAACATTACATTCCTTACTCATAAAACATTGCAACAAAGACATAATCATGACCATTTCTTTCTTAATATGTGCACATAGTACAGCAGCTGCTGAAGTCAGTAATACAATTAAGTTTGACAATCTCTCAAAAATAAAAAGGTTACACATAGCAGCTGTTTGGAATGCATCTGCTTAACTTTTTGGTAGCCATTGAAATGATCTTCTCAAAAACCTATCCAGCAGGCATATAACAAAGCATGATCATCACCCCCAGCACATAACTCAAAAGGACCATTTCCCCCTTTCACAATACCAACACAGCATTCTTAAAAAATCGTAACACTGAGGGATTGCACTAAACTTTTCTCTCTGACTGTGGTTTTTCAACTGAGCCCAAACTTCTGAAGGAAATTCAAAAGCTGCCTTACCACTTACAAAGCCATACCCCATTAATAATGACTTTTGTACCACTTCTCATACAATGAGATTACAATCCCTTCAGGGTTAAATATTCACAGTACGGGAATCCCTCATACATATGTACAGATCCTCTGTCTCCAATGTCTCATCAAGAAGAATGGGGACATTTTCACCTCTTTTCACTGCATCTTAAAGGTGGAAGAAGATTTTTTTTTCATCTCCACTCCCTCCTACTGTAGCTTTCTTTTAGCAGTGAAAAGTTTTGTTTTAATTGTCACATATCGTCTACTCCGAGGCGATCTCTGCTTAACATACAAGGCCACGTCAAACCCAGAGCTGCTGGACATGCTGCACTTAATGAAATCCCAATCACTCAGAGCCACACGCCCCAGGGATCTAAACATTGTCATCACAATAAACAAAACATGCTGGAGAGATAGGTTCCTGACCCAGAGACTCCCCAGACTCTGGAATAGATTGCCCATACATGTTAAGCAGAGCACCTCTTTGGCCCTCTTCAAAAGGAACCTTGATGACTGGATGGGAGAAAGGAAATTCACCCCAAGGATCACGTTAGTTGCCCTGCTAGACAGGGATCCAGAGAAGTAAATAGTGTGGGGGGAAATGACCAAGGAATTGTTATGGCTAGGCTTGTATAGGCCCTAGGGGCGATAGCCTAGTACCAACCTATAAACCTATTAAGTGATTAAAAACTAACACGTCATTATAGCATGTATAGGGACTGCTGAATCTAGATGCTTTGCATAGTCCTAATGTAAAAGCAGATGGATTGCTATATCTAGCCCTATTTGAATATGCTTAGCTATTATTTCAAAATGCAATAACCTGTTAACATTGTTTGTACTGTTGCACTCTAAGGGACTGGTCATACTCCAGTGGCTTTAACATTCTAAGTGCTGTAAAGCAAAAATGGTCTATTTATGCTGCTACAATATGAAATATGTAACTGGCTTAAAGTGAATTAAGTTTTGGGAAGTGCATTTTGCTGTTTATTTTACTACATTAACTGTTGAGGTAACCTAAACCTAATTGTGCTTTTCCTTGCCCTAATCTTTCCCTTATCTCCTTCTCCTTCCTAGGAACTGTAAAACTCTCTTGTCCACCCTAACCAACCTGCCTCCCCCCCAAAATTGAAAAGCTCACCACACTAGGAGACTACTACCTGCAAAAGGCCTAACAACACACAATACAACTGTTTGATGTGTGTTAACCAGAAGAAACAAGGTTAATAACTCTCCAACTGTTAATTCTGTACAATCTGCAGATTTAGCTCTGTAGAATACCGCTCAGAGGGTCCATAGCACTGATTTCTAGTAGCTAAGGCAAAGGGAGCTGCATAAATCATTTTAAATAAAAGCCAAGGTGTAGGATATCAGCCTATCCTACCCTCTGTCATACATGACCTTTGGCAAAACTCTGGAAAACCACAACAGATTGGCTCTACAGCCGCAGGATCTGCTTGGGCCTCACTCCGCTCCCCAACCCTGCCCCCAATTCCCACCCACCCCCACTACTACTAGATTTATTTTATCCCCATATCACCTGACCACTCCCTACAACCAATCATCTGCTAACCATCCCATATCCCACCCCTAATTAACTCACCCAATTAACACTAATTTATACAAATATAATATGTCACAAAACATGCTATTCTTACATCCCTCCTACTAACCCTCACAACCATAACATACACCACATCCCCACACTCAAATATACCACTAACCCATAACACCTACCATACAACACATACCTCCACACCTACACAAACCCACAGACGCTTCCTTGTATCCCCCTCTCTATTTGATCATAACAAAACAGAACTTTTACACAAGTACCTTCCACCATCTAGAAAAACATCATGCAAACTACACATAGATATATTACAAGCAATCAGACATAATCTATTATTAAAAGTAATACCTCCTTACCTCTGGGGATATTCCCCAAAATCCAGGGCCAAGCAACCTTATATCCACATACATACAAAATACTGACCTACTCATCATTAACCTTAACACTTGCAGTATATCAAATAAACTCCCTCAATTTCATGCATTCATAACCCACTACTCCCCTGACATTCTAACCATAACTGAGACATGGCTAAAACCCAGCATACAGAATGAGGATATACTGCCTCCAGGATATAATATCCTAAGGCTTGATAGAACAGGAAAGAAAGGAGGGGGTGTAGCAATTGTCTATAAATATACACTTACTATGCAACCCCTACCAACTCCTCTACGTAAATTACTGCTGAAATCATAGGCTCCCTGCTACAAATAAACAAGAAAAAGAGCATAATATTCTCTGTGCATATATACCTCCAGGGAATAACAACAATAATTGAGGAGATGCTTCAATGGATAAAAGACAACCTCCCAAAAGAGACTATTCTACTAGGAGACCTAGATACTGACTAACTAGCCTGCAATTCCAAAAACCCCACTAACTACATCAACCTATATGGGTTCTCCCAACTTATTCTAGAACCTACAAGAGTACATAAGAAATCCCAAAAAGAATCTATACTGGATTGGACTAGTAAACTACCCAGAACAGAACTACCAAACAGGTTGCCTACCAGACAGCCTTAGCGACCACCTCCCAACATTCCTCCAACGAAAACGTATTAACTTACCCAAACCTACAGTCTTTAGACAAGTCAGGAATGATCGCAAAGTACATTGTAGATCTCAACCATTCATTAAAAAACTGTAACTGGGAACCACTACGCTCCCTTGACTTGGACCAAGCAGTACACTTTTTAATACTACTTTCACTAAGATCCTTGACCAAACAGCCCCCGTAAGAACAATTAGAGATAAACTTCACTTTGCTCCATGGCTTACTAAGTCCACTACAGCCCTATTAAAATCCAGAGACAAAGCCTGGAAAACAAAATCTTAGAAACCAGGTTAAACAACAAACCAAGATTAATAAACAGAACTACTACCTAAGCATCCAAAACAAATACGCTAACAATCCTCAAAAGTTCTGGCATGCAATTAACTCCCTTCTAAAACCAGGTAAAACCACCACACCCACTCCCACCTCAACCTCAACAAATACAGATAGTGAGATAGCCTCCAAATTCAACCCAAACTTTACTGAATCCATCACTTCTCTATCTACTCAACTATCCAGAAATAGCTACACACCCATGCAAACAGCCCCCAAAAACTCTTCTTCCCTCACCTTCTCACTCGTCCAAACCTCTACAATAAAGAAATACCTCTTAAAACTGAAATGAACTACTCTTGCAGCAGATGGTTTACCAGCACGTTTCCTAAAAATGGCTGCAGACTCCATATGCTATCCAGACTCAATCCTTATTAACTGCTCTATACAGGAATCATACATCCCTTGTCTGTGGAAAATCTCTTACATTATTCCCCTTCATAAGGTTGGAACCGCTTATGATTTCTCCAACTATCACCCCATTGCCATCCTGTCTCCTTTATCAAAAATACTAGAGAAACGCATACACTCTCAAGTCATGCATTTCCTAAACTCAAATAATCTCCTCTCCCGTACACAACATGGTTTCCGCTCACACTACAGTACAACCACAGCCCTTCTCTCCTTCACAAAGCTGGTTAACCAGCATAGGAATAACAATAGATTTATATCGGCCATATTCCTTGACCCCTCAAAAGCATTTGACATGGTTTCCCACCACATACTAATAGATACTCTAACCTCTTTAGCCTTCACCCCTAACACTATTAATTGGTTTAAAAATTACCTTTCAGAGCACCAACAAGCTATCCAGTGGCAAGCAGTCTTATCACCCCTACTCCCAACCATCATTGGTGTACCCCAAGGCTCCATATTGGGCCCAATACTCTTTTCTATCTTCACCAACAACCTTCATATCTCTACCCTGAAAGCCTCACTAATCCAGTACGCAGAGGATTCCACCCTAATCTGCTCAGCCCCATCTCTCACCATCCTACAGCACCTCACCCAGGAATCATTTGCCTCAGTAGAAAGATGGATCACTAATATTCAACTCATTTTAAATTTTAACAAAACAAAACTACTTCTATTCACCCCAAACAAATCAAAAACCTTTCCACTTCCCTTCCAATAATGGTACCATCATCTCACCCTCCCTCCACACCAAGCTCCTTGGCGTTGAAATAGACAACAACCTCCACTTTGACATCCATATCTCTCAAACTATAAAAAAGGTGCACAAAAAATAGGCTCCCAAAACGAAGCCGCAGTGGTGCAGCGGTAGCGTTGTTGCCTCACAGCAAGAGGTTCCGGTTCTCCCGTTCAATTCTTGGCTGGAGTGCCTTCTGTGTGGAGTCTGCATGTCCTCCCCGCGGTAGAGTGGTGTTTGAAAGACATGCGTAGAATGGGCATGCCTTTGTTGAAGGTTGGGTGTTGAGATGGCACCTCGGCACCCGTAAAAAATCTACTGCCAATCATTGGCGACCCCTAACCGGGAAAAGCCGAAAGAAGAAAAAAAATATATAGAGAAAAAAACTCTATCAGATCATGCTAAAATCACCCTAGCTCAAACCCACCTTCTTCCTACACTAATGTATGCAGCCCCAATTCTCACTTATGTCAGGAAATCTGAACTAGACAAATGAGTCCTGCTACAACAAAATTGCAAAGTTTGCTAAAAACTCCCCTTTCAGAACCCATCATTGCCTACCACTTAGGAAACTCCAGTGGCTTGAACTTCCACAGCTACTACTCTATCACCAACTTGTCATAGCCTACAACAACCTAAAACAACCTGACAAAACTCCCGCACTACAGCAATTACTGACCAACTACACCCCAAATCACCCACTCCACTCTGCCAATAAATCACTCCTCACTATTACCGCTAACAACACAGCTGGCAAAGGTCTATTCTAAGACATTATAGCTAAAATTTGGAATAATTTCCCCACATCCGTGACTGCTGCAGCAAATTCCAATCAATTAAAAAAAAACACCCCTTAAGGCCCATCTCATAAGCTCCTGGCTTTGTCCATAAGTCACATAGTCCGAAACTCTACTGCCTCTACACTATCCCTACCTCTCTTGTTTATGTCCAGTAAGCATGGTTCTTCAAGTATTTGACACCCTGACAAAGTAGAGTTATACGTGATGCAATCTCTGCCTGTTACTCACTACAAACAGAATGTACATATGTAAATACTAACTGGAATAGTTTGTATTGCCTTCCAGCTCTCACTAGATACTACTAGTAGAACAAAAGCCTGTTCTACACTTTGTATAATATTAGTATGGCAGTAATGTGCTATTTTTTATTTAAATATTGCTGTAATGTGCTGGGCAGCCACGGCGGTGCAGTGGTTAGCATTGTCGCCTCACAGCAAGAGGTTCTCCAGTTCGATCCTCGGCTGGGGTGCCTTCTGTGTGGAGTCTGCATGTCCTCCCTGTGGTTGCGCGGGTTTCCTCTGGGTGCTCCGGTTTCCTCCCACATCCCAAAGACATGCTGTGGGTGGATTGGACACTCTAAATTGGCCCTAGGCATGAGTGCGTGCATGTGTGTGCCTTCTGTGGAAGGCTGGGTGCTGGGCTGGCAACTCGACACTGTAAAACTCCACTGCCAATCATGAGCGGACATATGACCTGCTGCGGTGACCCCTAACCGGGAAAAAGCCGAAAGAAGAAGAAGATATGATTGCTGTAATGTGCTATTTGACTTGTGGAACTACTACTCCGTCTCACTAGATACTACTAGTAGAACGTTGCTAATTTGAATAGTCTGTATTGTCTTTCATCTCTCACTACACAGAAACTTCTAGTAGAACAATGCCTTTTTTCTACACTTTGTATAATATTTGTATTGCTGTGATGTACCATTTTTGATATGTGTTGTTGCAATGTGCTATTTCTTGATATAAGTGGAGCTTTTCTCTCCAGGCCTCCGCTGAAAATGGACCTCGTCCAGTTGGACCTTCCCTGTTAACAAAAATAAAATAAAATAACAAATAAATAACACATAGTGCAGAATGATAAAACCAAGCCTACAGTAAATTACTTAAAACTGACACACTGTGGCTTTCTTTACTATGTAGTATAACATTTTGTGGCAAATCTAGTATTATTATTACAGATTTTATTTTCTGTTTAGGTAAATATAAAATGTTAATAAATGTATTTAAATTTATTTAACATTTGATTACCGTGAAAGTCCAACTTGGAACAAAGCCAATTTTCAGCGGAGGCCTGGAGAGAAACGCTCCAAACGCATGTCTTAGTAACGTGAGAGGAAACTGGAGCACCTGGAGGAAACCCATATGAATGCAGGAAGGACATGCAGATTCCAGACAGAAGGCACACCAGTCGAGAATCGAACAGGAGAACCTCTTGCTGTGAGGCTGCAACTCAACCGCTGTACCATCCAATGTAGGTATTTCGTGAGCGGATTGAGATAATATATTTGGTAACAAAATTTTAAGTGGTCCTTCGTAAAAGCATTGGTAGCACAGGCTGACAGACAGCTTTAACAGCAATTTGCAGACAAGTATATTCTCACTAGGAATACACACACACACTGTGTGCATGTGCTCACACAAATATATGCACATATCTATATATATGCGTGTGTAGATATACACATACATTTATGTACATGTATAGTGTGTGTGTGTGTGTGTATGTATATATATATATATATATATATATATATATATATATATATATATACATATACATATATACACACACACACACATATAAATATAGATATACATACACACACACACACACACACACACACACACACATATAAATATAGATACACACACATGCACACATATAAATATAGATACACACACATGCACACATATAAATATAGATACACACACACACACACACACACACAATACATGTATGTACATAAATGTATATATACAAGCACATACATATATATATTATATAGATACATGCACAAATACACACTCTTACATACACTCACATATTCACACATATTTGTCATTTGTTTACCAGGAAAATCTGTCTGTGTCAAAAATACCCATTTTCAGTGGAAGCCCGGGGAGAAATGCTCTGTACTTACAGACATCTATATACATACATATTACTATTTCTTTAATTTATATAGTGGTTAGGTATTTTACTTTCATACACAGAGTAATACATTCAAACATCCATGTACAACCATATTAACATTATACAGAGAGTAGGTAATTTACCTTCTTACATAGAGTAATACAGATTATTCAGTTGTATTTGTAATTTGACACTGGGATAAGTTGTTGAGCAGCATTTACATTGTTTAGCTGAAAGGTCGGCTGCAAGGATATAGAGAAAGAGGGATATAGAGAGGAAGTGTAAGAAAGGAGGAGGGTATTAAGCGGAGCTGGGATACAAGATGCATAAGGGAAGGAGAGTTTAGAATATGGCTTGAGGGAAGATAGATTTTAGTGGCAATTTATGTATATGAAGTAGAAGGGGGTAGAGAAGGACTTTAGCTGGTTGTGTCATCCAGGTGTAGAAATGTCAACGTTATGTTAGCCAGGAGTATTTTATATACTCTCTCTCTCATATATATATTATATACACACACACAAAACCTGCGCAAAAGCACAGCACACATGTAAATACATATGTGAACACACACATGTACATGCACTTATATGTAGACAGACACCTATGTGCACACAAATTGATACATGCCCACACCTTCACACGTGTATATAGACACACACAGACATATATACAGATGCAAACACACGCACACACATATGTATAGAATCTAATACATATACACAAACTCACATATACGTGTATTTATACAGACAAGCACAGATATTACTCACACAAAAAGACATACAGTTTATACACACACATCCAGAGTCACACACAGACATATATATCAGTGACACCAAATAAAACTTTTCTACCAGTGATTCCTGAACAAACACTTTTAGTGACACCAAAAGTGGCATTTCCCCCAATGAACCCAGCAGTAGTTTGTTCATGCATGACCAAGCACTTCACTGGCACCAAATGCAACATTTCCACAAACAGTCCCTTCAGTAATTTATCCATGTATGCCCAAGCACTTTACTGCAACCAAATGAAACATTTCCCCCAGTGACCCCTTCAGTAGTTTGTCTATACAAGTCCAAACAGTTCAGTGACACCAAATGAATCATTTCCCCATGTCCAAGCACTTCACTGCCACTCAATGAAACATTTTCCCCAATGACCCCTTCAATAATGTGTCCCTGTCTGTACAAAGCACTTCACTGACACCAAAATAATTATTTTCCATATTGATCCCTTATGTAGTTTGTCCATGCCTTCACAAGCACCTCACTGATACCAAATTAAACATTTCTCCCAATGATTCCTGCACAAGCGCTTTTACTGACACTAAGTGTAACATTTTCCCCAATTACCCGAGTAGTAGTTTGTCCATGTAAGCCTAAGCACTTCACTTGATGTCAAATGCAACATTTCTCCAAACGATCCCTTCAGTGCTATGTTAATGTTTGCATAAGCATTTCATTGACACCAAATGAAATATTTCCAGAGTGATCCCAATAACTCCAGCAGTAGTTTGTCCATGTATGCCCAAGCACTTCACTCACATGGAATGAAACATTTTCCCCAACAGTGCCTTCGGTAGTTTGGCCATGCATGCCCAAACATTTCACTGTCACCAAATAAAGCATTTCCCCAATGACCCCTTCAATATCTTGTCCATGTATGTCCATGCACTTCACTGACACCAAATTAATCAATTTCCTCAAGATGCTTTCAGTAGTTTGTCCATGTTTGTACAATCACTTCACTGACACCAAATTAAAGATTTCCCCAATGACCTCTACCGAATTATGTCCACACATGCACAAAGCATTTCATTGACATCAAATGAAACATTTCTGCCAAAGATCCCTACACAAATTCTTCACAGACACCAAATGAAACAAACATTTTCCCCAACAATCCCTAGAGTAGTTTGTCAGTGCATGCCCAAGCATGTCACTGTCACCAAATGGGAAGTAATCCTTTCAATATATTGTCCATGTTTGCACTAGCACTAACAGCAAATGAAACATTTCTCCCAATAACCCTTTCAGTACTATGTCCATGTTTGCATAAGCATTTCACGGACACTAAAGGAAGGATTTCACCAATGACCCCTTCAATAGTGTGTGCATATATGCCCAAGCACTTCACTGACAGAATTAAACATTTCCCCACTGACCCTTTCAATACTATGTCCGTGTCTGCACAAGAACTTCACGAACATCAAATGAAACATTTCCCCCAACTACCCCTTTAGTAGTTTGTCCACATTTGTCTAAGCACGTCTCCGATATCAAAATGAAAACTTCTCCCAATGACCCATGCAGACGTATGTCCATGTCTGCCCAAGCACTTCAATGACACCAAATTAAACATTTCCCCCAGGAATCCCTTCAGTATATTGTCCTGTCTGCACAAGCCCTTCACTTATAAAAATGATTCATTTTCCCCATTGATCCCTTCTGTAGTCTGCCCATGCATTCAGAAGCACTTCAATGACACCAAATGAAACATTTCTCCCAATGATCCCTACACAACCACTTTTACTGACACTATGTGTGACATTTCCCCCAATGAGCCCATTGGTAGTTTGTCCATGTATGACCAAGCACTTCACAGACCCCAAATGAAACATTTTCCCAATAACCCTTTCAAGACTATGTTCATGTTTGTAGAAGCATTTCACTAACACCAAATGAAATATTTCCCCAGTGACCCCAGCAGTAGTTTGTCCATGTATGCCCAAGTACTTAACTCACATGGAATGAAACATTTCCCTCAATGACCCTTTCAATGGTATGTCCATGTATGCACAAGCACTTCACTGACCAATTATTTGTGGCTTTGTCCAGATTTTTTGGTTTAAAAGGTTGAATGGTATGCTCTAGGGTCATACCGCTGTCTAGATTTTCACACAATGTCGACTTTTACCTTATTTTTTTTTAGTCTGTTCTTCAATAAATTTGTGGCTTTCTGACAAATCATGGAGGAGTGACGTCACTAAATAATGGTATACATTTGAGTTTCAGACTTTATACCCTGCAGAAAAATACATGTTAATTCAAAAAGCATTATTTAAAATCTGTCCCTATTTTGGGTCATTGCCCAACCATTATTTTAGGCTTTGTTCAGATTTCTTCCATTAAGAGGTTGAGTGTTGTGTTTTGGGAGCAGATCATCATATACACATCACACACGAGTGCACATTCACGTTCATGATATGCAAGCCCACACACACACTTATGTGACATCATTGCAGTTATTGAACTGCAAGTTCTATGGGCAAGCCTGTAAAAGGGAATGCCGATGCATTCCATAGTCAAAGCAGTTTTTTTTTTTTGTGGGTTTGGTAGTTAGTCTATAAGTTTTTGTTTACAAATGCAACAACTGCATTTGTAAAGGACAACTTGCAAAAAATACAGCAAAATAAATAAAATAAATACAAAGGATCACCGAGCAGCATTCAGTTTCTTTATCTCTCTTTATACGGGTAGAAAGGCTTCTCAGAAAGTAGCACCTTGTGAAAGAAAATAAAAATAAATGTGTGCTTCCCCGTAAGGAAGCTAAACTTTAACGAAATGACATTCTCAGTAAGCTGACAGGGGAAGGAGAGGTTCCATGCTGACACAACAAAGTGGGTGTTGCTGATAAGGATAGTCACTCCTTCAGAAAAGAGTCGGACACAAATTTTAAAATGGTGGGATTGTCCCTTTAAGTTATTGTGATAATAACTAATTTACTGATATGCAATTAATTTATAGTGTAGAATTTCTGATTTGAGCTGGAACCTGTAACCTACTGTGCAAACAAAACAGGAAAAATGTCATCAACCCTACTTCATAATGCAAACAGGCATAGCTCTGACCACCAGAATCAGGGACAAATCCAGATTTTGTGCAGAATGTTCAAATTTTTGTCTCATTTTTGTTCTGTTGCTCATAAAATTTGTGATTTTCTGGCAAATTAATAAGGATTGAAGTCTGTAAATAAAAACATTTATGTTTCAGACTTCACTTCCTTCAGAAAATGCATGCTAACACAAATCCTGTTATTCTGACAACTTTTAAGAGCAACATTTAAAATCTGATCCTGTCTTTGGACCTTAGTCCCACCATTATTTTAGGTTTCGTCCAGATTTCTTGTGGTAAGAGGTTGAGAGGTATCCTGGGATACCTGTGAATGTAGTTTTATTGGATCTATCCACAGCATTTGATTTAGTCCCTCATAACAACAAAAGCACAGTTGTGTAAAATCTTACCATAACAGTAAATGTCCTTGGCTTCACTGCTGCAGTATTCTTAACTATATGGGATTCCCTGCCACGGAGAGAGCAAATATTGCAGCAGTGAAGTCAAGGACATCTACTGTTATGGAAAGATTTTACATAACTGTACTATGTTCTTACACTCACTGCTGCAGTATTCTTAACTATATGGGAGAATACCAAAGCTCAAGAGAAAACAAGGGAGGAGGAAGGGGACAGAAGAATCCTCTAAAATACCATGAAGAACTGAACTAGCAAAACCAGCACTCGCTCTAGAGATACCATCCAACTTGTTCTTGGTAAAGGTATGCATAAAATTCCAGGCATCTACTTCAAGAATGGAATTAGTATCTAAGCCTTTGAAAAAAAGCACCAGAAGAAACCACAGATCTAGTAGAATGAGCCTTAACTGAAAAGGAAGGCTCTTGCCATGAAAAGTGTAACAAAAGGAAATAGTCTTAGATGTCCAAGAAGAAATAGTCTGCTTGGATACAGCAAGTCCCAAAGATCTAGGATGAACAGAAAAACTGATAAGATTTTCTGACGGAGTTTATTTGGATATGACCAAGACTAAGTTGAACATGCATGTCCAAAGTATGCAGCACCCTCTTACTGTCAGTTTATGGAGAGGGGAAAAGGTAGGGAAATTATCAGACTGATTAAGGGATAGCTCATCAACCACCTTCAGCATAAAAGAAGGGTTAGTGTGCAAGGACACACTGTCCTCATGAAACATAAAAAAATGGAGGACAAGCCATAAGGGCCTGCAATCCAGACACCTGTCTGGCAGAAGTAAGTGTTAACAAAAGAACAGTCTTCCAGGAATGATGTTGCAAGGAAGCTGAAGCAGCAGGTTCAAAGGGAGCCTGAGTCAACTTCGCCACAACAAAATTATGATCAGAGGGAGGAGGAATAGGCTTCCTGGGAGATCTAATATTAAGGACGCCTTTAAGAAATTGTCTCACCTCAAATCTAGCAGCTAAAGGAGGAGAAAAAGTCAGACAAGTAGAGATAGCCGATAGGTGGTGGGCATTAATAGAAGAATAGGCCAAACTAGCATTGAGCAACTTGCACAAATAAGAGAGAACCAAAGCAGCATCTTGGGCTCAGGTTATGAGACACCAAAAAGAAAACTTCTTCCATTTGGACAAGTAGGATTTCCTAATTAATCATATGTATCTTGGCCTCCTGCAGAACTTGCAGCATGTCCTCAGGAAAAAAGGTGTCTATGAAGAATCAAAATCCTATCACCCAGTATCAGGTGAAGCATGGACAGGTGGGGTTGGATAAGCGATCCCTTGTCTTGTGTGATTAGATCCACCCTGTGCTGTAACTTGTGATGACTGTCTTTGGCTAGATAGAGAAGAGGAAACAAATGTTGTCACTGACAAAAGGGAGTCACCTTCAAGATTTTGGGAGCTACCTGTTGGATTTTGAACAGGACTTTCACAATGAGAGGAAAGGGAGGGAATGCATAAAGAAACATCCCCTTCCAAAAGAATGACAGGACATCCACCTTCCATACCAGGGACCTGGGACTCTGGCACAAAACAGAGGAAGTTGTCTATTCAGAGGTGAGGCAAAAAGATCCACTTGAGGAGTAGCCCACTGGTGGATAATGTCCAGAAACACATCCCTGTGAAGCATTCATTCATGGAACTGAGTTAAGGAGTTACTCAGAGTGTCTGCCACAATGTTCTGACTGGAAGGGATATAAACTGCTTGAAGAATCACTTGACACTTGACATCAAGATCCCATACTAGAAGTGCCAACCGGCAAAGAAGGTAAGATATTGTTCTGCTCTGCTTGTTGATATACCACATCACTTAATCATTGTCTGTGAATACTTTGAGAGGTCCTGGAGAAAAAGATAGACTGAAAGGCCTGAACAGACAGCAGAAGGGATCTCATCTCTTTGATACTGATGTGCTTCTTCTGCTGACAAGGCGACCACCCCCCCCTGTACGTTTAGGGAGCCACAAGTTGTCCCCCCATCCCATGTCTGAGGCGTCCGTGAACAATTCCTGAGAGAAGAGGGATCCCTGGATTCAGAGACAACTGCTGAATCCACCAGAGAAGTTCCTGTCTGAGGCAAGGAAGAAGAGGAACTACAAATTCTAGAGGGTGAGCATGTAGAAGCCACACGGACTTCAGAAACCACTGAAACTTTCTCATATGAAGTTTGGCCAGAGGGAGCATTGGAATAGTGGATGCCATGAAACCTAGAACTCTCAGAAACTCCCTGACGGTAATGGAAGCCACAGGAAAAAATAGTATGAAAGCAAGAAATGAGAGTTAAGACCTTTGGAGGGGCAGAGATGCAACCATTAGCACCGTCTGAATCCTGCAACCCAGAAAATCATGATCTTAAGAAAGAGTCTGAGAAGACTTTTTGAAATTTACAGCAAACCCCAGGCTGTGAAGAAGGGATATGGCAAAAATTAATATTTTGCAAAAGGGTCTCTGGAGAAGATGCCCAAATCAACAGGTCATCCAGCTAAGGAAATATTTGGATCCCCTGAAGTCTGCAAAAGGCAATAACAGGAGCAAGGCATTTGGTGAACACCCTTGGGGCAGTAGAAAGGCCAAAGAGCAAAGCATAGAACTGAAAATGCCAGGAAGCAACAGAGAAATGCAAAAACTTCTTGAAAACAGGACGGACTGGAATGTGGAGATAAGCATCCTTGAGAACGAGAGATACCATATAGGCTTGACCGAGCAAGACAGGAAACAGAATCTGAAGGGACAACATCTGAAAGGAAGGTACCTTTAGAAAAGTGTTTAGATGAGAGAGGTCTAGAATAGGTCTCCAAGTGCCCTCTTTTCTGGGCAATAGAAACAGTTGGGAGTATAACCCTTTCCCCTTTGGGACGCAGGCACCTCTTGAATAGTACCCTGAGAAAAGAGATCTTGAAGAAACTTTGGTAAAAAGGGAAGATGTTCCTGAGGAAGCTCTGGAATGCCCATAAAAGGAGGACAGGATTTCTACACCATGAAGAACCCTTGATAAATGACTGACAAGTGATCTGAAGCCAAACTGAAAAAAAAAAAGAAAGGTGAAAAGAAAGAAGAATGTGGCTGGGAGGGGACGGACAGTCAGACAGCACCCGGTTTGTTCAGAAAGGAAGGCTTCGGAGTCCCCAAAAATTGAGTAGCCTTAGCAGGAGGAATCCATTTGCTAGTTTTCTTACCATTAGTAGAAGGACAGAACTGCCTGCAAACAAAAGCAGGCTTAGCAGGGTAGGTTCTCTGAAATTTAGGCACAGGAGAAACAAACATGTGTTTAAGCTCCTGCAAGGCCTTACCCTTATCCTGAAGGGATTTAAACAAAACAGCAGCAGATTTCCCCAAACAAAAGTTTAGAATCCAGAGGAGCATTCATCAACTTAGTTTTAATTTCATCAGGTAGAGGTTGAAGCCTAAGCCAAGAATACCTCCTTACAACGGAACCAAAAACAGCAGCCCAGAAGAGGCATCTGCCGCATCATAACTACATTTAATAGAATGATGAACGATTTGAGAGGAAGTCCCTAGCAAGGAAAGAACAGACGTTTTACCCTCGAGTCTAGAAATTCAGAAATAAGTTGACAGGCTTGAGAAAGAAAAGTCAACACATACCTAGACATATGGGTCTGATAATTAATAGCCCTAAAAGCTAGGCTAGCAGAAGTGTAAACCTTTTTGCCCAGCCTGTCCATAGCTCTGCTGTCCTTGTCAGAAGGCAATAACTTGGGTGAAGGAAGAGATTGAGATGGCTTATCAGAGGCTACAGACACTACCGAAGGGTCAGCAGCAGCACATTTATATAAAAAAGAATAATTATCAGGAACCCCATAAATCCTATCAGGCTTCTTGGGAGCAGGGGGAGAGAATCACATGTCTGAGAGGCATTGGAGAAAACATCCAGTAAAGCAGCCAAGATAGGAGGAATAGCTGCAGGTTTAGGAGAGTCCAGCTACAACAACTCATAGTACCTTTTATGGATATCAGAGACCAGAGTACAATCCCAAAAGAATCCATCATCCTACACAGCGCGTCTCCAAAGGAAATTTCCTCCAAAGGAACATCAGGACTAAAATTCCTCCTCCTCTGACCCATAGTCCAAAGGAGAAGGAATTTGAATAGAATAAATTAGGGATTCGTCAGCAGAATCTGACTATTCCTTAGAAGCATCCTGGCTCTAGACCTTTTAAGAGGAGTAGAGGACCAAGGAGAAGCAAGAACTGAATCCCCATGAGGAGACTTTAAGGACATTAAGGCAGAAAATAATCCCCGAGTAAAAGCCTGCCACTCACTTTGTGGATCCCTAGAAGCAGAAAAAATATATTTAATTTTTGTTTCTTTGTTAAGGGAACATCTTGAGAAGGCTCAGATCCAGGACGACAATCGAGAACCATAGCAGGAACTTCTTCCCAAACTAGAAACTGAGAAACTCTCTTAAACCCCTCAGAAAAAATGAACCATAGTTCCCTCTGAATGTCCAAGACAGACGCCTGCAAAGCCTCCTCGGATGTGCTGCTAGCCAGATCCTCACCAGCCTCCAACACAGTTGCGGCAGAGAAATCTGACACCATAGCCAGGTGAGCCTCCGGGTTTGTAGTGAACTCAGGAGAAACACCTGTCAGAGGCTGGACAGCTGAAGATTCCGGTTGTACTTTTTTCACCTGCTTCTTCCCTAACGGCTGACTCAGGGCAGGAGATTCCTTCCATAGTATCTTTAGCGAGTAGCCCAAGATGCTGGTTCTCAAGATACAAGGAAAGGGAAGAAAGTCTACTGTGAAGGGTTTTCGGAACAAATACCTGACAAATAGAACAAGAAGTATGGTCATGAGAAGCTCCTAATCAAAAAAAGACACTTATTGTGGCAGTTTCTATGGGGAATCTGTCTTCCCACACTGGCATTTACTCTTCCTGGATTACACTAACCCCAAAGAACACAAAAAACCCCCCAAAAAAAACAAAATCCCCAATGGGGCACTTATCTTGCAAAAACAACAGGTGTAGGAAGTCCCTAGAGAGCAAAAATGCATTCAACTGGCAGAAAACAGATGCAAGTAAACAGACTGATGATGTAAAAGATACGTTCAGACTGGTGCAAAGTTGTTCAGGTTTTGGTAAGCCTGAATGTCACCTTTATGCCTTACATTATGCAGGGTGCATATGGTGACGATCGGCATACCTTTTAAATTCAGAAGTCTTTGGAAGGCTGGCCAGACATCGGGCTTCCGCAGTAAGGAATCCCATACAGTTAAAAGAATACTGCAGCAGTGAATGTAAGGACATTTTCAAATTATGGGATCCTTGAACCTAAATAAAGTATGTTATTAATTGGGTTAGGCAATGGCTTGTATAATGAAAATGAAGCTCTAGAGTTCAGAACAGACAATTAGAAGAAAGGACTATAAATATTGCTGCTCCACAGGGATCAATCCAGTTTTGTTTTGGTTATTCGTGTCTTTTTTTTTTTGTCCATAGACGTTGTTTGGACTAGCTCTCTAAGATATCTTTCCTAGTTACTGATTCCTTTAATTTATTCTAATACTCAATTTTTCTTTGTGATTCTTTCAGCAAGCCAACTCCGATATCTATGCCTTATACATTACTTGTACATATTGTGTTTTGTCAGTCACTCTGTATATAATATCATATCTATTGTCTTTATACCCTGGAGCCAACTCTTGATATTCTCTTTGTGTATAATACAATTACATATTGCATTTTGTCTTACATGATATTGTATACAAATTGAATCTATTATGTTTATCTGTTGGCTGAGCGATGGGATCAGTGTTCTAACCCGACTGGCAAGTTAAAAAATAAATTACCAGTCAAACACCCCATCTAGCAACTCATTTGCCAGTTTTCCAATTTCTGTACTACCTACCTCAACAAATTGTGCCCGTCAGTTTGTAGAAAATGTAAAGATGATTCGGGCTGTAACTACCATGTTGTACCACACACTAAGCTTTACATTTTACACCTGCTACAGTATAGAATACACTAAAGCTAACCCTACAACACTAATCCCCAAAGTCTAACCTGAACCCTAACCATAATCCCAACCAAGGGTTGGCTTTGTACAATGGATAAGATATTTGCTTCGTAAACACAAGACAGAGAGTTTGATTCTGACCTCGATTTATTGGCTAGGCTTAAAATAGCCCTACACTACATTACAGTCAAAACAACATACCACTATGCCAAATCAGCTTTTTTTTTTAAATTAGTCTGGTATTCGGCTAGGAGCCCCTCCCTTAATATTTCTGTTAGTGCGCAGGGGTGTAGCTAGGCATACTCATTGCATTCAAATGAGTACTTTTTGTATCTTTTGGAAACTTTCTTAATCAAACAGCACACAATGTTTAGAACGGTCTAAATTAATGGTTACAGTATAGGATAGGATTGCACCTGTAAAAATAGCCATTAAGGTTATAAGCAGTAATAATTAAAAAAAAAAACAATGGGTCCCTTCTGTGTGTTTAGGAGCAACCCTTTTCTGGGTTGCGAACATTTTTAAATAAGTAGGAGGTGAGTGAGAATAACCATACTATGTTTGAGTACATAATACAAACTTTTGGCAACATCTTCGTTTGTGCGTTTCTGTGGGGTAACGCAAGTACAACCCTAACTGTAACTTTCAAATTATCAATAAAAAAGAGTGAGACTGTATAGTTTAACAAACGTAAGGCCACAAATACAATTTACTTATAACTCACCTACCCAGCACCTCAACTATCAATAACGCTGCACGCGGTTTATTCCAACAGACTACTGCCAAGAACTGCACACGTGATAGTTTAGAACGTCCCCTCTGGAAAATCGATTCTTCCCTAACAGAACAACTCAGTAAATATATTGGGTTGTGTTTTGCAAAGACATGAGAAACGGGATTTGAACCGTCTGCCTACGTCTTTACACTGAGAAACCATTAGCAAGTTGCTTAATTTCATTACGTTTCTTGCAAAGAAACTTCAATGTAGTTGTTTTAATTTTATTTTAAACCTTAGCTTCGCTGCCTTTAAAGATGTTTTATGTATGTATAGGGAACGCAAATACTTGTATTGAAATAAACCTACGACAGTTACAAGTAGGTGTACACATTTACACGCGATAAGGACAAATTAAGGATGTTTTATAAGCTTTTGCACTTTAACTAATTCCCTTTGGGAGTTAAGCGTCACCGTGGGATGCGCTAAACCAGGCCTCTTTGTAGAGCCAGCGCCGCGGCACCGGTAGGGTTAAAACTCTGGAATGTGGGTTGGAGAGTGGAACGCGTATGTAGATTAGCAGATTAGAGCGAGCGAGAGAGATGCTAATGTTATGTTAATGAAGTGCTGGCTGGGAAACTGAATCAGGTCTCGGATCCAGACTGTTGATGGACTTAAGATGGTGGCTAGAGATCGCCGGCTGGATGTAAATATATGAATGTTTCTTTCTGAGCCGTCTGCCTCCCCTGTACTTATGGAGGACTTTTCAGACCTTGATCATGCCTAGGAAGGGGAATGGACAGTTGCCTTTACCGGATGGCTGGGAAGAAGCGAGGGATTACGACGGGAAAGTGTTTTACATCGACCACAATACCAAGCAAACCAGTTGGATCGACCCCAGGGACAGGTAGGAGGGAGTGAGTGGACAGTCCTCTCTTTCTTTTCACCAAACCGGGACAGAAAAAAAACGAGTGCAGTGAGTGACTGTATCTCGATTTTAAGCCTGGGCCAAATATTTTTTTCAAGTATTGACAGTGTTTATGAATGCACATGGGGGAACAGTGAAGGAAGCACTTTAACTGGAGATCAGAGTTCAGGCAGTGATGGGGGAATTGGGTGATAACTCGGGGGCGGAAATTTCAAACTTGGTAACAGGCTACAACTGCGGATTACATTTTTTCCCTGCTGCGGAGCTCCATCCATTGAAGAGACAGGAATGGAGGGGGTGGAAGGTTTTAGCTTAGCTTTGTGCACCCCAAGAAGAATCATGTTGCTTCTAACTGATATGTCTCTGCGTTAAATTCTCTGCACAGGCGTTTTTAAAACACTTTTTCTAGTTCCTATGCTTTATGAACTTTGTGAGAATTGTTTCTGCAGTGCATACTGCGGAGCAGATAAGGTAGTGTCAGCTGATAATGTTTTCCCCAGTGTGTTTACAGCTACCTATCGAGATGTGTACCTCTCCGCTCTGATGTTACTATTTGACATATTTATTACGGTCAGACTTTGAAAACTTGGGAATGTTGTCTGTTGCAGAATAACAATTAAAAGATTTTGTATTGGAGTGACTTTTTAAAATTTGTGCGCTTTACTCAATAGCTTGCGTGTGTGCGGTAGTGAAACTGCCTCGTTTGTAATGCAGTGTTGTCACGTCCCTAAAGTCTGGAATGCAAACAATTTTAATGCGGGTCACACAGCATCACAGAACATTTGAGTTCGTCTGAAGTTTTTATGACTACTTTGTATTCCTTTTGTGGCCTGTTGGGGGGCCCGAATTAGATTAACTGTAAGAAAAGATAAAGGACGGAGATGCTCTTCTCATTTGTTACTTTTGTAGTGATGCAAGTTTTAAGCTTTTAAGTGGACAACATGGCATTATCCTGGCTACATACCCTGGGGCCTCCTGCCCTTGGAAAAGTAGGCCTCAGCAGAGTATGGCTTTGATAAAATGCTCCTCGTGAGCGCTTGGAATAATTGAGTTAGGTATGTAATGTCCTGGCTACAAGTACTGGTTGCAAATAAGTTCTCAGGCAGTGGCAGATCTAGCGGTCACATGCTAATGCTGAGAAACTGCATGCATGGCAGACCCACAGTGCAGAATTTTGCAGGCTGTTCATGTGCACTGATTCTGTTATTGTGTTGTGGTTTCCCCAATTTCCATTCATTTTTGAATACTGAGCAGAAGCTTCTGTTTGGGAAAGTGTATTTGTTCTTTTTCTTTGTTTTATTCTGAGCCAGTACTAAGTTGTAGTTTTAGTACAGCATTGGTTTTCTTTTACACAGCTGCCAACTGCTAAGTTCTCCAAGAGTGACTGCAAACTTGTAAAGTCCTTTATTTAAATCTGGATTGGTTTTAAACCCGTAGTTTACTCAGTCTGGATATTGAATGGTTGAAATGATAGAGCAGGGTTGAGGAGTGCACCCAGACTGAAATACTTGACTGCAGCACAGTTTCATGTTGGAGGACATACACCCTAAGTTGTCTTTTATGCTCTGGTTATGCACTGTAATTATGTATTTTCAACTGTACAAAAATACTGTGCTTAACGGATGGCATGACTTGTTCTGTTGTCATCTCATGCGAGCCAGAAAGAGCCACCTATCCCATGCTCCAGTTGCATAGTTACTGTCATTGGTTGCTACCTCATCCTATCTCAAAGCACATAATGTACCCCCCCCCATTCGCATACTGGCTATAATTGTAAACTTTTTGAAAGTGAATTTTTCTCTTGCAGTCCGAGCCTGAATACTTGGCCTTGTGTATTTTGATTATAACACATTACACCATCACTAGTTTGGTACTTAATTGATTGATTATATTTTTGCAGTAAAACCGGGTTGTTTTTTTTTTTTTTTTAGCTATTGTACTTTTGTTCCCTGATGACTGTGTGTATGTATGCATGTATGTATGTGTATATGTGTGTGTATGTATGTATATATATATATATATATATATATATATATATATATATATATATATATTAGCATGAATATGTTTTTTTTTGTTTTCATGGTGTAAAACAAAATGGAATTCAATCTGGTGGTTATCCCCTTAGCTTTGTGCACCTCCTTTCTTGCACTGCTATTTTCTCCAGTGACTTGGCTGCTTTAACCTGTTGCAGAGTACTTTAGACTGCTTGTTCAAGATTTTTTTTTTTAAAAAAAGTTATTGTGAGTACTTGTGTACAAACCAAAAGTTGTGCTGCGAGTTCCATCACTGTCATACCTCTCAAACTCTTAGAGCAAGAAATCTAGACAAAGCCATAAATAAAAGTGGGACAAATGCAGAAAAATAGGGACAAATTTTAAATATTGCTGTTACAAACTTAGAATGTTGATAGAATAACAGGTTTTGCATTAGCATGAGTTTTCTGAAGGGTATGAAGTCTGAAACTTAAATGTCTGTCATTATTTTCTAACTTCACACTTTAATGATTTGCCACTAATTTGCCAGAAAATGACAAGTTTATGAAAAACGCACCAAAATGATGAGGCAAAAATCTGGACATTTTGTGAAAATCTCTACAGTTGAGAGGTATGATCAGTGTATGGATCATTGGGTTACATGTGAGATATGTGATCCTGCAGGTCACAGTACTTTACATGACAAGAACACATTGTATAGTGTAGTGAATTCTAATATGTGGGCAGTGTTCTACAGCTTATGTTTGTGTGCATTTATTGGTTGATACACTAATCTTGTCTACTTTTCTTCACCCCTGTCTACAGATTTTCTACCCATTTCCACTTCTTCATCTTCATGTGGCTATCCTACCCTCTTTACCACTTAACATAACCTTTTCCTATCATCTCCGCCCATTTATATTAATCTGTTGTAATCTGTCTCCCCCTTTACATTTACAATTGAATAAACATGTCATATTTACTTACTGCTGTGAATTGCCAAATGGAAGCTCTTCAGAATTGAATGTAGTGTTTTACTTTGTTTTTTTTCCATTCTTCTCTTTTTAACATTTGAGTATATCTCTATGCTGTACAATATTGGTGATTATTTTTGAAATGCATAATTTTAAGCTTTCTTGTACAGTGGATATAAAAAGTGTACACACCCCTGTTAAAATGTCAGGTTTTTGTGATCTAAAAAATGAGACCACAAAAAATCATTTCAGAATGGTTCCCAGTTTTAATGCAACCTATAAACCTGTACAATTCAATTGAAAAACAAATCTGTTGGGGGAAAAAATATAAAAAATAAATGTACAGTAAGCTGGTTGCATTAGTATGCACACCCTTAAACTAATACTTTGAAACACCTTTTGATGTAATTACAGCATTCACTCTTCTTGGGTACACACCTGCCATCAATTAAACAGACTCTGATTAACCCCAAATAAACTTCAGCTGTCCTAGTAGGATTTTCCTGACATTTACTCAGTTACCTGCTCAGCAAAAGCCATGGTTCGCAGAGAGCTTACAAAGCATCAAAGGGAACTCATTGTTGAAAGGTATCAGTCGGGAGAAGTGTACAAAAAAAAATTCCACAGCATTGGATATACCATGGAACACAGTGAAGACAGTCCTCGAAAAGTAGAGAAGATATGGGACAACAGTGATGTTGCAAAGAACTGGCCCTCACTCCAAAATTGATGAAAAGACGGGACGAAAACTGATCAGGGAGGCTGCCAAGAGACCTACAGCAACGCTGAAGGAGCTGCAGGAATTTATGGCAAATACTGGTTGTGTACTACATGCGACAACAGTCTCCCATATTCTCCATTTGTCGGGCTATGGAGTAGACTTTCAAGACTGAAGCCTTTTCTTACACAGAAAAACATCCAGGCCTGGCTAAAATTTGCAAAACAATGCATAGTCTCCCAAAATCATGTGGGGAAAATGTGTTATGTTCTGATAAGACTAAGGTTGAACTTTTTGGCCACAATTCCAAAAGGTATGTTTGGCGCAAAAACAACACTTCGCATCACCAAAAGAACACCATCCCCACGGTGAAGCATGGTGGTGGCAGTATCATGCTTTGGGGTTGGTTTTCTTCAGCTAGAACTGGGGCTTTAGTCAAGGTGGAGGGAATTATGAACAGTTCCAAATACCAGTCACTTTTGGCCCAAAATCTTCAGGCGTCTGCTAGAAAGCTGAAGATGAAGAGGAATTTCACCTTTCAATATGACAATGACCCCAAGCATACATCCAAATCAACAAAAGTATGGCTTCATCATAAGAAAATTCAAGTTTTGGAATGACCCAGCCAGAGCCCAGACCTAAATCCAATAGAAAATCTGTGTGGTGAGCTGAAGAGGGTTGTGCACAAGAGATCACAATCTGACAGATTTGGAGAGCTTTTGCATGGAAGAGTGGGCAAATATTGCAAAGTCAGGATGTGCCATGCTGACGCCTACCCAAGAAGACTGAGTGTTGTAATTAAATCAAAAGGTGCTTCAAGAAAGTATTAGTTTAAGGGTGTGCACACTTATGCAACCAGCTTGTTGTACGTTTTTTATTTTTTTATATTTTTTCCCCCCAACAGATTGTTTGTTTTTCAATTGAATTGTACAGGTTATAGGTCACATTAAAGGTGGGAAAAGTTTTGAAATGATGTACTGTGGTCCCATTTTTTTATATCACAAAAACCTGACGTTTTAACAGGGGTGTGTACACGTTTTTTATATCTACTGTATAATGTGTTTGAAAATTTTTTAATTTTCTCCAAGTAGTTTTTCTCCCTTGTCTTCCACTGAAAATGGGTTCTTGTGACTCATTTAGACTTTTGTGGTAAACATATGTCAATAAATAATATACATGTCATTGATTTGTACTTCAGTACAAGTAAACATACAAAACAGAAGAAATATTTTATTTATGTTATTTTACATTTGTTGACTAGAATAGTCAGACTGGATACTTGTCCTTTTTAAGCGGTGGCCCAGGGAGAAAAGCTCCAACATACATACTGAAAAGAAAGATCAAAACATATTACTAAAAAAATAAATTCATTATACATATTAAGGATATTTACAGAATCGGCTTCAGATGAGCAAGTTGTACATTCTCTCATAATTAATGTTGCGTATTGATGTGGACTAACAAATTAAGTCACAACTAGGGTTGCAAGTAAGAAATACAATTATAGAGAAGGAGCTAGTCAGGATTTGAACAGGGACATACCCAACGTGTTTTAAAATACTGCTTGAGATTCTTTTTAAATTGAGCTAGAGAGGGTTCAAACGTAAGGTCAGTGGGGAAAGAGTTCCAAATTTTGCCAACAGAGTTGGCAAACGAGTTTCCAGCTCAGTTGTTGGAAATGAATGAATGAACCAGCAGTTTGTTAGACGAGCAAAGTGGCCTAGGGTTACTATAGAAGTGGATAATATTTTTAAGTGCAGGCATATTTTCGGGTTGATTGTGAACTTTGTGCGCCACTAGAGGCTGGACAGAGGCACAACAAACTAATGGGCACAATACTTTTTAACAAGGGGTGGCGTAAGCCACAAAACTTTGGGCTAGGCTTATAAATGCCTTAGGGCAGATAGCCTAGTATAAACCTATAAACCTATGAACCTATGAACTAGAAGCTGCTTGTACCGGAGTAGACTATGTAGTTCAAGCCACCCAAGGTGTTTTAGGTTATGACAGTGGTGCGTCCTATAGGGCATGCCAGTGGCAAATCTTGCTATGAGATTATAGCAGGTAGACAACTTACTAAGATCAGATTCGTGAGTAAAGGGTAGGCGTAAAGTAGGTGAGAGCAGGCAATAGCCATTCTAGCAGATGGGGTTAGGAAAGGTTTAATCTTGTATAGTGAGCCAAGTTTTTTATTAATAGTTTTAATGGTTTGGTTGACATGCAAATCAAATTTTAGGTTATTGTCTACGATTACACCTAGGAGTTTTGTATAGACCTCTGGGGAGATAACGGTACCATTATTAGATTTTATGGTGGATAGTGAGGAGGACCTATGGGTGAGGGTGAAGAGTAGCAGATTAATTTTGTTGGTATTTAAAATCAAACCTTGATCAGTGAGCCAATTTTCAACTGTATTGAAAGTATTCTGTGATAATGTTAAAAGATTTGATGGGGTAGTGGCAGAACAGATTAGCATGGAGTCGTCCAAATATTGAATGCAGGTTTCATCTGGTATGACAGTATGAAAGTCATTAATAAAGTTAGAAAAAAGGAGGGGTCCTAATATAGAGCCCTGGGTGACTCCTAAGGTGTTTGGTAGAAGACTATATGTAGCTTGTCATGCCATAGGACAGCCTGTTGTCTACCACTCAGATAAGATTGGAACCATAGGAGAGCATGGTTATCTAAGGAAATGGTTTTCAGTGTGTGGATAAGTAGTTGGTGGTCATCTGCTGCTTTTTGCAGATACTCAGCAGGGAGAAGATCAGCTGAAAAAGTAGTTGGTTTTAGTTTGTTTTTTTTTTAAGTAGGGCTCGGATAAGTGAAGTAGAAACTGGTTGGAAGCTGAAGGAGAGTTGGGTGGAAGGTGTAGCAACATTGAGTTAGAGAAACTGGCAGTTTGCTAGCTAGGGACTGGATGGTCTCCGTAAATAAACTATTGAAAGTATTAGCAATGTCTTCTGGAGATTTATGGATAAAAGCTGAGGGGGTTGGAATTGTGGAATGTCCTGAGTGAAGAAGTTTGTTCATGCCTGACCAAAACTTTTGAGGGTTGTTTTGATTCTTCTGTTGAAGATGGCAATAGAAAGTTTTTTTTGTCTAGTGTAACGGATTTTTTGTCTCATTCTGTAGCTGCCATTATTTAATTGGATCTAGAAGGATTTTTGTGGTACGCCAAATGGCCCAAGCCTTGTTTCTGAGTATGATTTTTGATTTTGTATCTTTAGATAGCCACGGTGCACTGCGGTGGTGGTGCTGTGGTAGTGTTGTCACCTCACACTAAGACATCCTGTTCGATTCTCAGCTAAAGCATCTTCTGTGTGGAGACATGTGAGAATGGGCGTACCTTCGTTAAAGGTTGTGTGTCAGGGCTGGCAACTCGGCATGTAAAAATCTACTGCCAATCATTAGTGGACCGGAGTTCCGCTGTGGCGATCCCTAACCGTGAAAAGCCGAAAGACACAGCAAGATAGCCACTGTGCAACTCTTGTTTTGGTTCTAATGGAGCGTGCAGGCGCATTAGAATTAAGGATGGCATGAAACTTGGAGTTAAAATACGATACTGGTTCATTCAGTGGCAGATGTTTTAGGGCAGAGTAATTACATAGTTTAAGTTCGTTTTGAGTTGGTGGGGTTAAAATTTTTATTTCTTACTGTTTTAATAAAATAACATGAGTCTTGTATGACTGTTGTCATTGTCGTATATGAGAATATTTTAATAAAATAACAGGAGTTGTATATGAAAATTTGACAGTGAATATGCATACCTATACATTTTGCAGATATACAATTAATACAGCTAAAATTAAATAGAAATTGCACATAATACACCTTTTGTACATGCAAAATTTTATATTCCCAATCTCTGTCACAAATGTATGTATAAAAAGGGGATTCACTTTATATCCTTGAAATACTGAAATATCGAAATTCAGTTTTTCGAAACTATAAAGTCGAATTTTTGAAACCATGAAAACTCAGAACCACGAAATTCAAAATATCTCACACCGGAGATTTTGAATTTTGCGCTTCTACACACACACACACACACACACACACACAAGCTCTCTACTACAGAAAAGCAAGGGGGCAAGTCCCCCTACTTAAATATTCTCACTCCGAGGTCGCACTATACACAAACGTGAAATTCCAAACCGCCGGTATTCGAGGTTTTGAATTTTGCACTTATGAGCTTTCGCTGTTCTCAGGATTCCACTTTATGGGATCTAAATACTGAATTTCGATATTTCAGTATTTCAAGCTTCTAAATTGAATTCATAAAAAGGACACAGTGATTATGCTACAAGAGCACAATTACTCCCCTCATATCAAGGATAATATGCTGCTGAATTTATGGAAGTGCAGAATGCCACCAAACAAAGACCGAAACACTAAAGGTGGGGGAGTGTCCATATTTACCAAGGATATTCACACCTCCAGGCTAGTTGGCCAACGCAATGCATCTGAAATTCTTCAAGTGCAACTAACACTAGGTAAGATTGCAGTCCAAATTGTAGATTGCTACAGATCCCCCACCATGCCCCAAAGACTCGCACTACACCTTTCTAAACATACTGGAAAATATTAAGATACAACCAAACACCCTAATACTGGGAGATTTCAACTACCCTGCCATTAACTGGGAAAACTACTCTGGTACCAACACCTTTTCCCATCGGTTCTTGAAATTCATAAATTCCAATGCCCTGGATCAACTAATCCATTGTCCCACCAGTGGCTCCAATATCCTAGACCTGGTCATTACCAACATGGGAGATAGATGCTCCACACCAGTGGTCACCCCCTCATTGGTCAGGTCTGACCATAAGCAAATCACCCCTGACATCCACATCCCACCCCCACCCTCCAGTAAGGAAACCTCTGTAAAAAAATAAAACTTCTCCAAAGCCAACTTCATGCTACTTAAGTCAGAAGTGACAAACTTCATGGCACCCATACAGACGGGAGCTGAAAGTTTGACTGCTGAATCCTACACTAAGGCACTGTACGAGCACATCCACTTGTGCATGAATCATACCATCCCCCAAATATAACCAAGACGCTCTCCTCCAAATAAAGGAAGCCAATCTGGTGGACCCTGCCATAAACAAACTGCACAACAGAAGGAAGAAACTGTTGCAGAAAAGAGGAAAATCTCAGGATGCAAAAAACTCCCTTACCAGCCTCAGTAAGAAGCTGAGATCCCTCATAAAATCCTCCAAAGCTAGTTTATGAAAATAAAATTGCCAAAGATTCCAAAGACAACCACAAGGCATTCTATAGCTATGTCAAGAATCTACATGGCAATGCTCAGATCTGCTTTGAGCTACAACAGAATGGCATTAAATATACTGATCCCAAGGATATTGCCAATATCCTGGCAGATTGATTTAGTGCCAGCTTCACTCACCCCCTAAAGGGCCCATCTCAATACCGAATGATTGCCAAATTCTGGTAATCATGGCCACACAGGTAGAAACTGCTCTCTCAGCTAAGAATACATCATCCTGGGGCTGTGTACTACATGAACTACAAAATGAACTGGCACCTAATCTAAGTGTCATGTTTAATCATAGCCTCACCTCAGGCTTCGTGCCCACTGAGTGGCGCACAAATCCCACTCCACAAGGGGGGAATCCACCTTTGATCCCGGGAACTACCGTCCCATCAGTCTGACGAGCCTGATCTGCAAGGGCATGGAACGCATTATCATGGACCATATGAACAGACATTGGCAACCTTCAAACACTGGACCCCCACCCAGTTTGGGTTCGTGAAGGGCCGATCTTGTCTCCTGTACCTGATTGACTTCTTTGAATCAGTCTCCAGAACTGTGGACGAGGTTAAGGCGGTCCACACAGCCTATCTGGGCCTCACCAAGGTCTTCAACACCAACCCCCCACTCTGGAATCATAGATAAACTTGCTAAGCTGGGCATAAAGCCCTACATCACTCGATGGGTTGCCAGCTGGCTTACTGACAGAACCCAGACTGTAAAAGTAGCAGACTCCAAATCCAGCTGCAGACAAGTGACAAGTGGAGTACCTCTGGGTCAGTCCCGGGACCGCTGTTGTTTGGCATCTACTTTTCTGAAGTACAGGCCAAGATTAAGGGACTTTGGCTAACAAAGTTCACTGATGACTGCAAACTTGGAGTCATTATTGAATCCCCAAATGATGTGGATATTCTACAAAAAGGCCTTACAGAAACAGATGCTTGGTGCCAGAGCCATGGGCTCAAGCTTAATGCTAAGAAATGTATAGTTATCCCTTTTGGGGGAAAAAAAACATGTACCCGTGAATTACTAAACACCAAAGGTGGGATGAGAGACTTGGGGACACAGGTGGACAGTGGTCTCACCTTCGATAACCACATCGCCACCACAGTCAGGAAATCCTATGTGGCACACCTCATCACTAAGGGCTTTTCATCCAGAAAAAAGGATGTCATTGTTCCACTGTACTCATCCCTCATTAGACCCATTGTAGAGTACAACGCCCCGTTTGGTATGTACCTCACAAGACATTTGCAGCTGCTGGAAAGGCCGCAGAAATACCTCACCAGAAGAATCACAGGTCTAAAGCAGATGCCCTATGCTGACCGTCTAAAAAAAACTCCAGCTATACTCTGTGGCATATCGTCTACTCGGAAGCGATCTCTGCTTAACATCCAAGGCTATGTCAAACCCAGAGCTGTTGGACATGCTCCACTTAAAGAAATCCCAATCCTTCAGAGCCACATGCTCCAGGGATCCAAACCTTGTCATCACAGTGAGCAAAACATGCTGGAGGGATAGGTTCCTGACCCAGAGACTCCCCATACTCTGGAATAGACTGCCCATACATGTCAAGCAGAGCACCTCCTTCTTCAAAAGGAACTTTGATGATTGAATGGGAGATAGGAAATTCACCCCGGGGATCACGTCAGTCACCCTGCTAGACAGGGGTCCATAGAAGTAAATATTGTGGGAAATATCAGGGAAATTGTTTGGTTAGGCTTGTATAGGCCCTAGGGCCGATAAATTCTGGAACATAGCCTAGTACCAACCTATGAACCTATTGAAAAGCTTTATTATTTCAGGATTCATGTTTCATCATGCATTGTCTGAGAAACTTTTAAATGTGTGTTGGTTACTGGTAATACATTCCACTGCCTTGGAAAAGTGATCCCCAGCATAATAGTCTGAGGTATACCACTAATTTTCAGTTGATGAGGATTAAAAGGAGAAACAAACTGTGGAAACAATGGAAGCAAGAGAAAATTGGGTGTCACTCTTGAAGTTCTGAAGTATTGATAAACAGACTAGTGACAAAGAATAATTGAGGTAAGAGGTGCTGCAGAGTATAGAATCGCACAGTATGTTGTTACTTGGCCAGCTCGGTTTTGTGGTTGTATGGTAAGTAACTTAGTCCATGACCAAGGTCATAATGTACTACTATTCTTCACAAATATTTTGCTATTCTTTCATGTAACTGTATTGCATTTCATGTAAGACTAACATAGAATGCTATGGCCCTACATTATCCTGTAGTTGGATGTTAATTTTATCAGTGGCTGGCATTGTCTTGACTCTTCCCATAGCAAGTCTATATCAAATCATTTAAAGAAACAATTAACAGTCTTTTAGGCCCTACATTATCCTGTAGTTGGATGTTAATTTTATCAGTTGCTGGCATTGTCTTGACTCTTCCCATAGCAAGTCTATATCAAATCATTTAAAGAAACGATTTAACAGTCTTATGACTTTTTAGATCCTCCATACTTTTAACTTTCTTTGTGAAATGCCTCTGTACCCAGACAAGCTGTGGAAAATTGTGAAATGTGTTAATTGTGGTAACAAAAGGCATATTACATTAAGGGAGTGGGCTTGCCTGAGATTTATAAAGGAGAAACAGTATGTTATAGCTTCTAGATATTATAGCGTTAAAGGTGGTATAGTGTAAGTTATGCCTTGGCTATATACTGGGATTCAAGTTTAGGTTTTTACCTATTATGGTACCAAGTGCTTGAGGTAGATCACCAGTTTTGCGTGGATTCTTTTTCTTCCCACTACCTGCTGGCCATTGCCCTCTGTTTTGGTCAGGTTCCCCATCACTGAGGGTGACAGCCAAGTGAGAGGGGCTGTTATTTAGGCAGTCTTCAAGGTTTTTGTAAGTAAGGCTCTACTATTCTGTCCCTTGGTAGCAGGAACTGTCACTAACTTGCACAATGCCCTCCACCTTAGTTTGGAGTACATACTTGTATATCAGCACCATTAAGATATACACTTCCCCCTTGCTGGACTACAACTTAGCATGCGTCTTCGGACTTGGTGATGCATGCTGCATCTCCCCCCCCTTCTTCAGTGAGTTTGATGTTGCAGCAGACCCGACCACCACCCTTTGCATGCTGTAGTCCACCTCTAGCTCATTTGCAGCCATCTCTTCCTCCTCACCTGGCATCTCCAGTGCCAGAGTCGTTTTGCAGAAGTTTGTTGTTTGAGTCACACTTGGGGCTTCATTTTTAGTAACTTTATTCTTTGTCAAAAATATCTGAAAGAGTCTAGGCTAATCATAATTGATGATCATTATTACTTATTGCATCTAATTTGCAGTCATCAATAAATTTATTTTAACCATCTATTGATTTTTACTTTGTAAAATATTGTATTGAAAAGGATCAAGCCAGTAACCCGAGCCTTGAGGAAACAATATGTATTCTGCAGATAGACTTTTAATTAAAATATTGAACTTCCTGCCCACAAGCCAGCAGTCCATCCCCTTAATCAGGTATGAATTAATACCTAGCTTAATTGTACCTTTCTAATGCAACTTTCATCATGGTGTCAAATGCGTTTGCTAGGTCTGCGTAGATAACTGATATTGCTAAGTGAAGAACACAGGCCTGATATATTAATCATATGGGTTTTTATGATTAAGTGTGATCTCCTAACAATAGAACCATGTTGAAAGGGGTCTAAGCTGTCAAACTAATAAACTTGTGTATTGAGAATTCTGACAAATATGATCATGGATGCATGTACACTTCCTTTAGTAAATTCCAAGGTTGTGCCTTTTTTGATATACAGGGCTGTTATATGAATATATATAAAATTGCAATGTTCTCAGGCATTTTCCTTAAAGGTGTGAAAAAAGAGTAGCACAAAGAGAGGTTATTTAAATGGTGTAAGATCTCCTTTATTTCCTGTTTAAGAATAAAGGCAAATGCCTTGCATATCTGTACTTGTATCTTTCGGCTTTTCCCAGTTAGGGGTCGCCACAGCGGAACTCCGGACCACTAATGATTGGCAGTAGATTTTTACTTACCGACTTGCCAGGCCTGACGCTCAACCTTCAACGAAGGTACGCCCATTCACGCATGTCTCCACACAGAAGACGCTTTAGCTGAGAATCGAACAGGACAGCGTCTTTCTGTGAGGCGACAACGCTACCACAGCACCACCACCCTACTCGTATCTGTACCTGTATTTTTCCTTAATTTGTGTTAAGGCCGTATATACTTCCCAGCATTATTACAGAGCAGAAGATATTTTAATGTTATATGGTAAAAATGTTATTCCTGCGTCCATGAAAGAAATTTGATGATGATTCTTCTTCTTTCAGCTGCTCCCATTAGGGGTTGCCACAGCAGATCAACTGTTTCCATTTCTTCCTGTCCTCTGCATCTTGCTCTGTCACACCAACCACCTGCATGTCCTCTCTCACCACATCCATAAACCTTTTCTTAGGCCTTCCTCTTTTCCTGTTACCTGGCAGCTTCATCCTTAGCATCTTTTTCCCAATATACTCTGCATACCTCCTCAGCACATGTCCAAACCAACGTAATCTTGCCTCTCTGGCTTTGTCTCCAAATCTTCCAACTTGGGCTTACCCTCTAATATACTTATTCCTAATCCTGTCCATCCTCGTCACACCCAGTGCAAATCTTAACATCTTCAACTCTGCCACGTCAAGCTCTGGCTACTGCTTGTCAATGCCACTGTCTCCAACCCATATAACATAGTTGGTCTCACTACCCTCTTGTAGACCTTCCCTTTCTCTCTTACTGGTACTCATCTGTCACAAATCACTCCTGACAGTCTTCTCCACCCACTCCATCCTGCCTGTACTCTGTTCTTCACCTCTCTTCCACACTCACCGTTACTCTGAACTGTTGATCCCAAGTATTTAAACTCCTCCACCTAAGCCACCTCTACTCCCTGCATCCTCACCATTCCTCTATCCTCCCTCCCATTCACACACATATATTCTGTCTTAGTCCTGCTGACCTTCATTCATCTTCTCTCTAGAACATATCTCCACCTCTCCAGGGTCTCCTCCACCTGTTGACAAAAATAAACAGGTTGACCACGGCTGGTAAATCCAAATATACATTCACTTTCAGCAGAAAATCCAAATATACGTTCACTTTCAGCAAAATGTTCTTTAATAAACAAGAGTAAGCGCTTTCACACTCTAAAACAGCTGATCGCTTCTTCATACTCATTAAAAACAGTTAAAGCATTGGTTTTTAAACCAAATACATCCAATCAAATAATACTTTTTTTTTTTTTTTTTTTGTCATTTTCGCTTTGAGGTGTAAACTGGGCGTTAATCCAGTCTTCTGAACTTTTTCTCTGTCTCCTCCACCTGTTCCCTACTCTCACTACAGATCACAATGTCATCTGCAAACATCATAGTCCACGGGACTCCTGTCTGATCTCGTCTGTCAACCTGTCATCACCATTGCAAATAAGAAAGGGTTCAGAGCTGATCCTTGATGTAATCCCACCTCAACCTTAAACACATCCGTCACTCCCACCGCAGACCTCATCGCTGTCACACTACCCTAGTACATATCCTGTACCACTCTTATATACTTCTGACACTCCCGACTTCCTCATACAATACCACAACTCCTCTCTAGGCACCCTGTCATATGCTTTCTCTAAATCCACAACGACACAGTGCAACTCCTTCTGACCTTCTCTGTACTTCTCCATCAACACTCTCGGAGCAAACATCGCATCTGTAGTGCTCTTTCCTGGCATGAAACCATACTGCTGATCACTAATCATCACCTCCCTTCTTAACCTAGCTTCCACTACTCTTTCCCATAACTTCATGCTGTGACTGATCAATTTAATCCCTCTGTAGTTGCTACAGCTCTGCACACCACCCTTATTCTTAAAATCGGTACCAAAACACTTTTTCTCCATTCCTCAGGCATCCTTTCACTTTCCAAGATTTCATTAAACAATCTAGTTAAAAACTCCACTGCCATTTCACTTAAACACCTCCATGCTTCCACAGGTATGTCATGTGGATCAACAGCCTTTCCGTTCTTCATCCTCTTCATAGCTATCCTTACTTCCTCCTTGCTAATCCACTGCATTTCATGATTCACTATCCGCACATCATCCAACCTTCTCTATCTCTCTCTCATTCTCTTCATTCATCAGCCCCTCAAAGTACTGTTTTTTTCCATCTGCTCAACACACCTCCTTGCTTGTGAGTACGTTTCCCTCATTATCCTTTATCACCCTTACCTGCTGCGCATCTTTTACTAGCTCGGTTCCTCTGTCTAGCCAATCGGTGCAGGTCCTTTTCTCCCTCCTTAGTGTCCAACCTTTTATACAACTTTTCATATGCCTTAGCCTTCGCCACCTCTGTCTTTGCCATACACCTCATCTCCTTATACTCTTTTGTGTACTTTCTTCATCTCTCTGACAATCCCACTTCTTCGCCAACCTCTTTCTCTCTCTGTATACTCTCCTGTACTTCTTCATTCCACCACCAGGTCTCCTTGTCCTCCTTCCTCTTTCCAGATGTCACACCAAGCATCTTTTTAGCCATCTCTCTTACTAGCACTGCTGTAGTTACCCAGCTATTCGGTAACTCTTCACGGCCACCCAGTGCCTGTCTAAACTCTTCCCTGAACATCACCTCACACTCACAATTTCCACCATTTGATCCTTGGTGCTGCCCTCACACTCATCCTTCTCTTCTTGATGACCAATGTCATCCTAAAAACCACCATCCTATGCTACCTAACTACACTTTCCCCTGCCACCACTTTACAGTCTCCAATCTCCTTCAGACTGGCCCTTCTACATAAGATATAATCCACCTGTGTGCATCTTCCTCCACTCTTGTATGTCACCCTAATATTTGCAAATATGTTACTGCTGTAAAGTGTATTTATTAGACTTTTTCGTACCCTTATGACTTGATTCAGTAATTGGTAGACTGGGTCACTGGATTCATTTAATCTGTGATCCAGGTCATAAGAAATTTGAGTTATGGTCATTAAATATGCTGAGATAAATGCTAAACTCCATAGTTGACCAACACACTTAGTTTTGGGGGGGGGGGGGGGTGGGAGGAAATTGAAGAAAATTCTCACAGATGTGAGGGAGTCAGAAATCATGACTGAATCCCGGACCTTATAGCTTTTCAAGACTCTCTAGTTGTGGCACTCCCATCTTCCCTGCACATCATTGAAATGTATCCTGATGAACAGTAAACTTGTTCATAGGTAGGTGCTAGGCTATTGGCCCTAGTGCCTGTATAAGCCAAGCCAAAAATGTACCCTGGCTTTTGCCACCCAAGAATCCTGTGCCCCTGTCGAGCAGAGCCACAGAAGTGATCCCCGGGGTGAATTTCCTATTTCCCATCCAATCATCAAGATTTTTCTTTAAGAGTGCTAATGAGGAGCTTTGTTTGATATAGATAGGTAGTTTTGTTCCAGAGTATGGGAAGTCTCAGGGACAGGAATCTATGCCTCCAGCATGTTCTGTTTATTGTGGTGACAAGGTTTAGGTCCCTAGCACGTGTAGCTCGGAAGGATTGGGATTTCTTTAAGTGGAGCATGTCCACCAGCTCTGGGTTTGACATAGCTTTGTATGTTAGGCAGAGATTGCCTCTGAGTAGGTGATATGCGATGGAGTAAACTGGAGTTTTTGCGTAAGGCATCTGCTTGAGGCTGGTAATCCTCTGTCTGGTATTTCTGTGGCCTTTCCAGTTGTTGTTGATGTCTTGTGAGGTACATACCAAAGTGGGCATTGTACTCTATAATGGGTCTAATGGGTGATGAGTAGAGGGGAACAATTACCTCTTTTTTTTTCCTAGAGGAGAAACCTTTTGTGATGGTGTGCCACGTAGAAGGATTTCCTGATTACTGTGGCGATGTGATTATCAAAAGAGAGACTACTGTCCACCTGTGTCCCAAGGTCTCTTATCACACTTTCAGTGTTAGACTACCACCTTTGTGGTAGTTCATGGATACAGAGTTTTTACCAAAAGGGATGACAGTGCACTTTTTGGCATTGAGCTTGAGGCCATGGCTTTGACACCAGTCATCTGTTTCAGTGAGGCCCTTTTGTAGGATGTTCTCATCGTTGGGAGTTTCGATTATGGCTCCTAATTTGCAGTCATCTGCGAACTTCATTAACCAAAAACCTTCTGTGTTAGCCTGTACTTCAGAGAAGTAGATACCAAACAAGAGAGGACTCAGGACTGAACCCTGTGGTACTCCACTTGTCACTGGTCTGAAGTCCGATTTGGTGTCTGCTACTTTCCCAGTGTAGGTTCTGTCAGTGAGCTAGTTGGGAAACCCATCTTGTGACATAAGGATTTATACCTAAAAAACTACAGCTATACTCTGTTGCATATCGTCTACTCCGAGGCAATCTCTGCTTAACATACAAGGCCATGTCAAACCCAGAGCTGTTGGGACATGCTACACTTAAAGAAATCCCAATCCCTCAGAGCCACACGCTCCAGGGATCTAAATCTTGTCATCTCAATAAACAAAACATGCTGGAGGGATAGGTTCCTGACCCAGAGACCCCCCAGACTCTGGAATAGACTGCCCATACATGTCAAGCAAAGCGCCTCTTTGGCCCTCTTCAAAAGGAACCTTGACGATTGGATGGGAGAAAGGAAATTCACCCCGGGGATCATGTCAATCGCCATGCTAGACAGGAGTCCAGGGAAGTAAATAGTGTGGGAAGAAATAGCCAGGGAATTGTGGCTAGGCTTGTATAGGCCCTAGGGCCAATAGCCTAGTGCCAACCTATGAACCTAGTTAAGTTTAATTCCAGAGTGAGGGATGGTGTCGAAAGCCTTGGCGAGATCTAGATAGGCTAAGTGAACCACCTTACCCTCATCTACGGCTTTGGTGATTGCTTCAAAGAAGTCTTATCAGGTTTAGGAGACCTGATCTGCCTTTTACAAACACGAACTGGGTGGGGTCCAGTTTTGAGATTACCAATGTCTTTGTTTGTTTATAAGGCTTACATCCTTTTAAGCTGGGAACTGCTGAGTTTGAAGGCTCAGTGTCTGTTATTCTAAAAATGTATTAGTTCTGGTTTAAGCACTTGGGCCTCAGGCCAGTTATTTTACATTAAGAAGGTTCGTGGTCTGCACTCTTGTGGGAGGGGAGGCTGGACTCTGCCCTTCTGAGCTGGGAATTTCTGGTTAAAGGCTTATAGTGCCTGCATATTTTAACTGTTTCTTTCTGAAATTGGTGCGCCTTGTTTGCTGTAGCATAGACTAGATTCCGGCCTGCTGAATCTAGCTTTGTTTGTATAACTTGAGCACTAATCCAGGCCTTCTTTTTTGGAGAAGGTTCCGCTGCACCCCAATGGCAGAAGTGTGCAGTTAGAACTTGTCTGAAGATTACAGGAACGGGGCTCAGTTTTGAGATTTTTTTTTTACTGGTTAATTGGGTAATTTGTTTAAAAGCCTTTTCTGATTGCTTGCTTGTAGTCATCTAAAGCTGTTTTAAGTGTATTTTTTACTGTTTTTGCCTTATCTTTTCAAAAAAATTGTTTTCCTTGTTTCCCACCTTTCTAAGCTAGTATACTCCAGTTTTCAGGCTAGTGCTGAATTCAGGGCTGTGTTACAAGTTTCTGTGTTACCCAAACCTTACTTGGATAGAGGAAACTTTCTCTGTTCACCTGTGAGAGAGGGAGCTTTGAGCAGCCATCTGTCCCTGGAGGAGTGGTTCCAGCCCAGAAGTTGGTAGTTTATAGGCCATTTTGGGCTAATTTCTCTCTCTCATTTCCCTGCTGTAAAAACAGTTTACATGGTTTTGCATGTCTGGGCAGCGCCGGTTAGCTATTGGCTAAATTTATCCCAGCTCCTCCAAGTCTCCTCTTCAGTTTTTCCCTTGAAAGTAGTCTAACTCTCAACCTAAGCACTTAAAAAGCATCCTACAGTCCAGCACTTGCTCAAACCTAATAGCAAGCACTAATATACCCCAACACTTGATTGCCCAGCAGGGCAAAGCTCATTATTCACCCTTCACCAACCAAGCAGCTCGCCCTACTATGCAGGCATGACCAAAGGGCAATATCAGGTATACTCTCCAGTCCAGCTGATGAACCTGGGTATCCTGAGGCAATGTTACAACTGCCTCATTTACACAGACAACCCTCTCCTCCTACCACAAAACATTAACATATGCGAGAGATGCAATTATATAGCTAAATTGGAGGCTAAGCTCTCTCCACCCAAGACTGGAACTGGCAGTCATGAGGAGAAGGTTAACACTTGCACCACACCTCCAGCCTCACATGGACATACTAAACCAGCACTGGCAAAAAATACACATAAATACACAAAGTCATACTCGGAGGCTCTAAATAAAAAACCTGCAAAAACATCAGAGACCTCCAAAGCAGACACCCAAAAAACCTGCACCTCCCGTCACAAACCAGACAACACATAAAACACAAAATCAGTGTGCTGCACAATCACAGCTCTTAAGGCGAAATAACATATACCTACTACACATTAGTAATGGGCGACTCTATAGTCAGATACACTGATGTCCCACTCACTAGGCTGGACAAGGAGAAGGTTACTGTTAGCTGCCTGTCGGGAGTCAGAATCTGTCACATAACACAAGCACTCGGGTCACTCCAGAACAAGTACAAATATGACTCTGTCATTGTTCATGTTGGAGGCGAGTATGACCCTGACCCTGAGTGGCATCCTGCCCTCACCAAGAATGATACCGCAGTATAAAGAAAAAATGCTCAGTTTCAGCAATTGGCTAAGCTTCTGGTGTCATTCAAAGGGGATCCAGTGTCTGTCACCCTGGGACGACATGCTCCACAAGCCTCGTTGCTTTGCAAGAGACTGCTTGCACCCGTCACCCCTAGACTTTCGAATACTAGCCAAGGCTCTTGTTGCCCCCATAGTGCCTTTTTTAGGCAAGGCTGAAAAGTCAAACCCACCTCCGTAAACAGCACAAATAAAAAAAAATGAGGGTTATGCTACTCAACGCCAGGAGTTTAAATCTCAAAATGCACGCGCTCGAAGCACTCCTCAGTATAGAGAACGTCGACATCTGTGCAATAACTGAAACCTGGTTCAAGGCTCCAAAGAGCACCCCAGCACTACCAGGCTCCAACTCCTACCACACATTTCGACCACAGAACATGGACCGAAACACGCAAGGAGGGCTGTATCCATATTCATCAAGGATACCTACACCTCCAGGTTAGTGGCACAGCATGATACCTCCGAGATCATCCATGTACAACTAACATTAGGCAAATCTGCAGTGCAAATTGTGGCCTGATACAGATCACCCTCCATGACCCAGGACCACCACTCCGCCTTTCTGGAGACATTGGAAAACATGAAGGTCCTACCAAACACCCTGATATTGGGCGATTTCAATTACCCTATCGTTAAGTGGGAAAACTACTCAAATACGAACTCCCAGGTCCAGCGCTTCATTGAATTTATCAAGTCAAATGCCCTGGATCAGCTGGTAAATTCCCCTACCAGAGGTGAAAACATATTGGACCTGGTCATCACCAACATTGGTGACAGGTGTTCCACACCGGAGGTCAACTTGTCACTGGTTAGATCAGACCATAAACTAACCACTCTGTATTTCCCCACCACACCACCACCTCCAACCAAGGAAATCACAGTGAAAAACTTTTCTATAGCAAACTTCACCTTACTTGAGACAGAGGTGGTAAGTTTCACAGCCCCCACGCTAAAGGATAACAGTGTCCAAGATGCAGAAACCTTTACAAATACACTCTATGAGCACCTACAAGGATGCATGTATCTTGCCATCCCTAGCAAAACCAAGACTCACTCCTCTAAGAGAACGAAACCAGTCTGGTGGACCCCTGTCATAAACAGGCTGTACAATAGGAGGAGGAAACTAGTTCAGAAAAAAAGCAAATCCCAAGAAGTAAAGACATCCCTAATCAGTAAGAAACTAAGGTCCCTCGTAAAATCCTCCAAGGATAACTTTGAAAGAAAAATAGCTAAGGATTCTAAAGATAACCACAAAGCCTTCTTAGCTATGTCAACAATCTAAGTGGCAACTCGCAGATATGCTCTGAGCTAGTGCAAAATAGCACAAAGTATACGGAACCCACTGATATTGCCAACATCCTGGCAGATAGATTCGGTGCAAACTTCACCCCCCAAAAGGGCCCACAACAATACCGGAAAAGTGTAGTGTCCCAGAAATCACAGAGACACTGGTGAAAACAGCCCTTCCAAAAGCACAACGTCATGGGGCCAGATGGTGTCCCAAGCTGCGTCTTGCACGAACTACAGAACGAACTAACCCCCCACCTAAACACACTGTTCAATCTCAGCCTCTCCACATTCTACGTGCCCATAGAATGGCACATAGCAACAGTTATTCCGCTCCACAAAGGAAGGGCCACAACTGACCCTGGTAACTATCCCCCCCCCCACCCCCCATAAGCCTGACTAGCCTGGCCTGCAAGGCTCTGGAGTGCATCATCATTGAACTCATTAACAAAGACATTGGGAGCCTCCAAACATTTGACCCGACCCAGTTCGACTTTAAAGGCAGATCATGCCTACTAAACCTGGTTGACTTTTTCGAGACAGTCACCAAGGCCATAGATGAGGGGAAGGTAGTTCACACAGCCTACCTTGACCTCGCCAAGGCTTTTGACACCATTCCCCACTCGAAAATTATAGAAAAACTCACCAGCCTGACCATAAACCCCTACATCACAAGAGAGGTCGCCAACTGGCTTACAGTCAGAACTCACACAGTAAGAATAGCAGGTTCCAGGTCCTACTCTAAACCAGTCACAAGTGGTGTCCCACAAGGCTAGGTCCTGGGACCCCCTACTGTTCGGCATATACTTCTCAGAAGTACAGGTAAGCACAGGAGGACTATGGCTAACCATTTCGCTGATGACTGCAAACTGGGAGCCATAATTGAAAAGGGCCTTACTGAGATGGACACCTGGTGTCAGTCATGGTCTCGAGCTAAATGCCAAAAAATGCATAGTCATCCCATTTGGGAAAAATAAAGCACCCATGAATTGCCACATATGTGGCAGCCCCCTTAATACAGAAGAGGTAATAAGAGATACCCAGGTAGATAGTAATCTCTCCTTTGACAATCATATTGCCAAAGTAGTTAGGAAATCCTTCTATGTAGCTCATCTAATTACTAAAGGGTTCGCATATAGAAATAAAGAGGTTATAGTGCCCCTCTACTCCTCACTCATCAGACCCATCGTAGAGTACAATGCCCCATTTGGGATGTACCTCACAAGACACTTCCAACAGCTGGAAAGACCACAAAAGTACCTAATCAAGAGGATTACTGGACTCAAACATATGTCCTATGCAGCCCGACTGGAAACTCCAGCTGTACTCAGTGGCATATTGCTTATTCAGAGGTGATCTCTGCCTGACTTACAAAGCCATGTCCAACTCAGAATTGATGGACATGCTCCACCTAAAGAAATCCAAATCACTGCGAGCCACTCGCTCTAGTGAGCTAAACTTCGCCACAACAATAAATAGAACATACTGGAGGGATAGATTCCTGTCACAGAGACTCACCATGCTTTGGAACAAAATTCCTAACTACATTAGGCAGAGCCCCTCATTAACACTCTTCAAGAGAAACCTTGACGAGTGGATGGGTAACAGAAAATACATCCCTGGGATCACTTCATTGGCTCTTCTTGACAGAGGCTCTGTTAATTAATCAGTGGGGCGGCAAAAGCTGACGCACTGTCTGGCTAGACTTAAATGCCCTCGGGCAGATAGCCTAGTAGCTATCTATGATGATGCCTTGCAGACCAGGCTCGTTAGGCTAATGGAGGTAGTTCCCGGGGTCTGTGGTGGATCCCCCTTTGTGGAGCGGGATAACAGTTGCTGTATGCCATTCAGTGGGCACAAAGCCTGAGGTGAGGCTATAATTGAACACAGTATTTAGGTGGGGTGCCAGTTCGTTCTGTAGTTCGTGTAGAATGCAGCCTGTGATGTTGTCAAGTCCCATGGATGCTGTGTTCTTGGCTTTGGAGAGTGTGGTTTTTACCTGTGCAGTCATGATTACAGGAACTTTGCATTATTTGGTATAGAGATGGGCCCTTTAGGGGGTGAGGTGGGGTGGTAAAGTTAGCACTGAACCTATCTGCCAGGATGTGGGCATTATCAGTTGGTTCTGTATATTTTAGTGCCATTGTGCTGTAACTCAGTGCAGATCTGAATGTTGCCATTGAGATTCTTGACATATAGAATGCTTTGTGGTGGTCTTTAGAAACAGTGGCAATTTTGTTTTCGTAACTAGCTTTGGAGGATTTTATGAGGGATCAAATTTTCTTACTGAGGCTGACCAGGGAGTTCCTCCAATCATGGGATTTTACTCTCTTTTTTTGAAGCAGTTTATTTCTTCTGTTTTAGAGTTTGTTTATGGCAGGGGGCCACCAGATTGGCTTCCTTTTTTTTGGAGGATAGCATCTTGGTTCCATTAGGGATAGCATGATCCATGCACTTGTTTAACTGCATATAAAGTGTGTTTGTGTAGGATTCAACAGTCGTACCTCTATTGTCCATCTGCATGGGTGTCGTGAAGTTTGCCACTTCTGTCTTAAGAAGCGTGAAGTTGGCTTTGGAGAATTTTTTTATGGTTTCCCTAATGGGGGATGGGGGCGGGATGTGGATATCTAAGCTCATTAGCTTGTGGTCGGATCTGACCAACGAGGAATTGACCTCTGTGTGTGGAACACCGCTCACCCATGTTGGTAATGACCAGGTTTGGGATATTGCTGCCCCTGGTGGGGGTGTGGATAAGTTGATCCAAGGCATTGGAATTTATGAATTCCAGAAAACGTTGAGCAAAAGAGTTGGTACATGAGTAGTTTTCCTAGTTAATGGTGGGGTAGTTGAAATCGCCCATTATTAGGGCGTTAGGTTGTAACCTAATATTTTCCAGTGCATCAAGAAATGAGGAGTGAGAATCCTGGGGCATGGTGGGGGATCTGTAGTAAGCTACAATTTGGATTGCGGTCTTGCCTAGAGTTAGTTGCACTTGGATAATCCCGACTGCATTATGCTGAGCAACTAGCCTGGAAGTGTGGATATCTTTAATGAATATGGACATGCCTCCACCTTGAGTGTTTTGGTCCAGGTTAGGTGGCCGAAAGTTGTGGTATGAATTATTGCCTGGTAATGCAGGTGTGCTCTCTGGAGCCTTGAACCAGGTCTGTCACTGCACAGATGTCTATGTTCTTCATTTTAAGGAGTGCCTCGAGTGAGTGCATTTTGAGGTTTAGACTTCTAGCATTAAGTAGCATTACCCTCAGATTTTGCTTGCTTGTACCTGTTACGGTGGCGAATTTGTCATTTGAACCTTGCCTAAAAAAGGCACTATAGGGGTGGCAAGGTCCTTAGCCTTTATCTGGAATCCCAAGGGCAACAGATGCAGGTCATCTCTGGCAAAGCATCGTGGTCTGTCTATCATGTCATCCCAGGCAGACAGATACTCTATCCCCTTAGAATGACACCAGAAGCTTAGCCAATTGTTGAAGTTAGTCATTTTGTCCTTGTACTGTGGTATCCTTCTGGGTGATGGCAGGATGCTACTCGGGGCTAGGGTCATACCTGCCTGGGCTACAAGATCGGAGAGCTCCTCCATATCTCAATGTAGTCCAGGGAGGTACGTCTCTGGTCATTCACACCAACATGGACAATGACAGTCATATTTGCACTTGTTGTGGAGTGACCTGAGTGCGTGTGTTATGTGGCGGAGCCTGGCACCGGGCAGGCAGCTGACAGTAACTTTCTCCTTGTTTAGTCATAGGTGAGACTATAGTCAGGGACACTGTTCCACTCACCAGGCTAGAGTGTTGGGTATGTTTTTATGCCTTATGGGCTGTGCTTGGGTGGCACACTGAGTTTGAGGGGTATGTGTCATTTGGGTTGTGTTGGAGGATGGAGGTTGCTTGCGTTTCTGCTTTGGAGGTCTCTGTTGCTTGGGCAGATTTTTATTGAGAGCCTCCGTGAATGTAGGTGTGTGTTGTGTTTGTGTGTGTGTTTTGTTGGTGTAGGTTTTGAGGGACTATGTGATGTGTGTTGTGGTGCAAGTGTTTACCCTCTCCTCTTGACTGTCTAGTCCAGTCTTGGGTGAAGAGAGCTTTGCTTCCAGTTTTGTGTTTCACAAGTTTTCAATTTTTATCCCCGTCTGGCGGTGTTTATTTAATAAGATAGTAGGACCACTACTGTTTCAATTACATGTCCTGTTTTTGTGCATTTGTCTTTGTTGCAGTTTTGTCAACATAGAATTAGAAGTAAAGGGAGTGTGGGGGGCACATTCGTGTCTTGTGGCAAGTTGACATTTGACCTGCTGTAATAAAGTAGTTGGTTTATTGGGTGGTTAGGACTTTGTAGAGGAACTGGCAGATACATGCCTTCAGATTGCCCTGATGGAACTCAATGCAAAACAGTGCTAAGGGCAATCTGACTTGCCCTCCCAAAATACAGAAACTGCTGTATAGAGCTTTTTTCTACTTACCACTTGGGTTAGTAGAATCAGCCTGCGTTTGACTGAGTTGGGCAAATACTCTCACAGTAATGGAATGTTAAATCTCAAGCATTTTTTTTTTTTTTTTTTTCAGTGCTAGGTGCAACATCTCCTCTCCAAATACAGAAACTGGTTTACTTACAACTGTGGCTAGCTGGATTGTTGAATTAGTCGTAGTTTGACAGAACTGGTTAAAATTCACCATAGTGGAATTTTGAATATTTTTCTACGTAGTATTTTTTCTGTATTTCACTTTATAATTTCTAACAATTGTTGTCTATAGTTGGTTGTTCCTATGTAGTACATATTCTTCTCTTAACCTTGAATCTGATCTTTTGTAGTCACTGTTATTTTTGGCATATTACACATTATCTGTTAGTCATTTGTGTTGATTCATATTTATCTATTATTTCTTCTAACTCAATTATGACTGATGTAGTCTTCTTTTTTTTTTTTGGGTGGGGGCTTAAAGAAAAATGTATTAAGCAGATAAATGGGAACTTCCAAAATTTTAGATAGACTTGCAGAATAACTAGCATTAGTTTTTTTCCAATGTGTATTTTTTATTTTCTTTTGAATTCACTCGTATGTAAACACTTTTTGGAATTATAATACATGAATATTGCTTTAAGATAATTTAATGATGTTTGATCGACTAACTTAATTTTAGTATTTCTGAGGTTCTAGTTTGCAAAAACTTCAATAAATTATCCATTAAAGGACCCAATGGCCGTGCTATATGTCTTCAGACTAAAAGTCTGCAGTAACAGCAAAGCCTGGGAGCAGGAACAAAATCCTAAAGAAATGTTAAGAACTTGGAGTGGGTAGCACTTGCTGAATTCTTTTTTACCACAAAAATGAGAAGACAAATTGCCACGATAGTCTTGTTTCAAGAAAATTAGTTTAAAGTGTGGTCTAATAGGTGATTACTTTTCATCTGAACAGGTGTTACGACTATGCTGTTTTAGTACCCCTTTAAATCGTCTGTGCCAAGTACTGCACGTTTTATAATTTTAGGACTTGGAACCTTTTTGTATTTAAACATTTATTTTAAAGCACAAAATAATAGTAACTTTTTTCCATTTGCTTAGAAGAATGCAGCGAAAATCTGATTAACATTACATGTTTATGGTATGCTTTGTTTTCAAGAAAATTATTGCTCATCCATATTTTTCTTCAGTAACTGGTCACACGTATGTTACTAACTGTTGATGATGCTTAGTATGCAAGAATTGTCCTTTACTCTTTCATGATATTGCAGATTTTTTTGGGGGGGAGGGGTGTATGAGTGTTTATTGTTCACTTAACACCCCAGAAATAACCTGAAAACTGTACATATGTATTTTTTTCAGTCAAGTAAGTTCAGTATGTAATTAGACCTCTGTGATTCTGTGTTTGTGTGCATATACTTTGGATGCACAGTCATTGATATAACCTGAGGTAATTTGCAGCATTTACTCTCTACCCTATTAACATTTCCTATTGTGCATTTGTAATCTGCTGGACATGACAGGTGTGGAACAGACATATTTTTATTAACTCTGGTACTAGGTTCTGAAATTGATAGAAATGTGATGCCCAGCGAAAGAACATATAAATGCAGCACACATGCATATAGTCAATGAAGACAGGAAGGTGCTAAGATGCATATTAAAAGTCTCTGCATGAAATGTTCACTAGGTAGTAGTATTCTGGGTTGATGCAGTTGTGGTGTGCACTACCTCTATATGAGTTTTGTTTATCAGGGTATTTGAAAAATATTCATAGTTGGAACCAATCCATTTTGTGTTTTCTTTGTGTTCCTTGGTAAGGAAACACTCTGTCTTATCGCCGTTTGCCTGCCTTCAATATTGCACCTTAAAAAACTGTTTTACACTGTGGCATTTCAGTTTAACATGTTTTGATAAGACAGAGATTGACTGTTAACATTTATGTATTGGTCAACCTAATACATGATCCTTACTGCTGTTCAAGCTGTAATACACAAGTATGCTTCTTAATGTAATTTAACATGTAACAAAGTTCTTATGACTTTTTTGTTTTGTATTTGTAACAAACCTCTGTACTTGTTCCTAATTGTTGAGCTTTTCTCCCTGGGGATGTGCTTAAAAGGGATATGCCAGTCATCCCAGTTGGACTTTCCCAGTAATCAGTTGCTAAATAAAATTGTCATAAGACAGGTAGTGAGCATTCAAAAATTTATTTTTGTAGAAATGTACACTTAATGATACGTTTTGAAAATGTCATATAATGAAAGCCTTGTTTTAAATTTCTTGTAGTATTAAAAGATAGTGCCACTAATATATTCAGTGTTAAAGCTGGTTTGTTTGTAGTTTTGCTAGTTTTGTGTCAATTGATCCATCTGTGTTGCTGTCCCTAACTGTAAAACAAAGTTATTGTAGTGGAACTATTGATAATATGTTGTCATGAATTTTCTTTGGACCCTAAATCTGAAACCTTGTCCAAACTGTATTGTGTTGACAGATGGTTAGCTGTTGTATGATGTCTTGTTGATCTGGCTGTGCTGTAAATGCATCTCTTTCAGCCTTTACTCTAGTGTGACCCTTTTCACTGCAAGTAGGAGGTGGAAACTGTTTAGTAGCAGAAAGGTCAGTTGGGCAGGATGTGGGTCCTGTCAAGGAGTATGGAGCCTAGCTAAGTCACATAGATAGGCATAAGGGCAATAGAATTTCTTACTGAGACTTCTTGTGGCCTATTTGTAGGATATATTTCAGATTAATGGGACTATGATTTCAACATGAGAGACCTGAAGCGTGATGGCTTAGTGGTAGATCTCTCACATTTGCATGTCCTGCTAGTGACTTGTATGGGTTTTCTCTTATGTTCTTTAGTTCCCATCTTCTAAAAAGTGTGGATGATCGATTGGCTAACGAAATGAAAATTTTTTTTGTGTGTATGCATGGATACATTAAGTATAGCTAACAAAATGAAAATTAATTTATTTTTATATGTGCATACATTAAAGGTACTCTTGCTTTTGTGATTTGGGTTATGTTTGAGAGAAACTAGTTAACAAGTAAGTAAATTGAATTGTGACTTTGTGCTTTACAGTAGTTTTCGCTAGATAAACCACACGGGGTAGTGAGTCGTTACACTGTAATTTTGACCCTAACTGCTAAATGTATGTGGGATACCTGTTCACTTTGTTTTCACACAACTTTTGACAAGGCCTGGGATTATGCAGCAGATTGGGGTATGCTAAAATTGTTATGATGGGAATTGTAATATGCAAGCCAACATAGGGAAAGGAGTGAGCACTGTTCCTCAAGCATGGAGTCTGATTGCCAGAATTATGAATTCAGATATTTCTGAGGATTATATCGTGATACAGTACTATGCTGTGGCGTAAGGAGCAGTCTCCATAAACAAGCTTTTTGCCGTGCTAGTTCATGGGGGGGGGGGTTTGATTGTGGGTATTAAGAGGAAGAGTGAATGCATTTGCCTGGAAGAGGTGTATTGTCAACAAAGCTGATAGCAGTAGCTGGAATACTAACTTTTTAAGCATCTGTGTGCACTCATGAGGTCTTTATCACTTGTTTAAAGATTGCTTTGGATGACTTGTTAACATGGAAGGTGCTCTTGAGTATATTGAGCCAACTTTGGCAAACAATTGTTAGCGAGACTAACCTGGTGGTAATATGCTGTTTGCCTGTTCTTATGCTTTTGTAACTTTATTTTAATAGAGTGTAACTTGTGTAAAGCTGTATTCTACATTATGGTTTTGAGTTGTAAATACAAATTTTGGGCTGAAAGGCAATTGAAGAGGTGTGTGTGTGTGTGTGTGTGTGTGTGTGTGTGTGTGTGTGTGTGTGTGTGTGTGTGTGTGTGTGTGTGTGTGTGTGTGTGTGCATTTTTCAAATTATATTTTTTTTTGCTTTGCATGTCAGAAAGCTTTTATTTCTCCTTACTTTGTCAGATTTATTCATTTGTATCTTGCATTTGATATTTTTAAGAATTAAATTTTTTTTGAATACCATGATTTCTATATACTTTTTTGGGGGGTGTGTTGTGTGTTGGCACAGCAGTGAAGTATTCTGATTTAGTTAAGAATTGCAGACAAATTATTTATTTTTTTTTTTTTACCGTAGTAGTAACTTTTGCATGACAGGCACTTGTCTTTAGCTGATGTATACAAATTATGAAATGGATGTTGTAGTAACTTTTTGCTGTCGATAGCTAACCGAGAAGTTCTTGTCAAGTTGTGTAAAAGGTTGTAGTGAGTCTATTAACTCATGTTAGTTGTGCTTCTTTGAACGGTACTGATGAAACTAGGTGACGACCTTCAACTATGTGCTCGCTGTTAGTAGTACTGAGCAATTGAAGTACTTTTTTATAGGGCTAAGCTGTTTTAACTTAGTAGGATTCACACGTTGTAAATAAAGTCCCCTTTAGACAAGTAAGAGAATTGCTTGGCATCATACAGTGCATATATGAAGTCTGAGAGTACTGAACCAAAGTTTTCTGGATGTAGATCATATGCAGCTTATTTCATGTAATTCGTGGCAATAATATATTTAACTCAGTTTTATATGGCTGCGTATTAAAATATGTAGCAAAATTAATCAAACTTTGTGAAGTAATCTATTGCCTTTCTTCACATTTTTACATGGGGTTGGTGTGTCACCCCAATTGTTCCTATTTTTCAACCACAGTCCTGGCTGCCTGCCTGTCTTGAGACTTCTGTCATGCATTCCATCTGTCTTTGTCTTAGGTCTCCATTGACTTTTTCCCGTCTCTGCCAAATATGCTTTCCTGCACATGACTGTATTACTATAATCTGTTTACTTTTTCTGTGGTTGGGTTTAGTTTTGCCTCTACTCTGATATTGCTATTTCTGTCTGTTGCCAATGTTCATCCTACTACTAGTCTTTGGCACTTCCATCTCCATTAACCCAAATCTTTCTCAACTGTTTTGCTTTCATTGTCCATGTTTCTGTGCCATATGAAAACACTTGTATTGCACACCTTACTTCCTGATTTCTTTGGCGTTCTTTTGTCATGCACTACCCCTGACATTTTGTGCCAGTTGGCTATATTTTTCTGATTCTAGCTTTGACTTCATTTAAACTTTCCTTCTTCTCAGCGACATTGTCTAGATACCTGAAGCTCTGTACCCATTCTGCTGTTTCCCTAGTATCTGAATTTTCAACTTCTTCTGATTTCCTAGATTTGCTGAAATGATCACTGTTTTGCTTGTACTTTTTATTTATCACATTTGCCTTGAGTTTGCATTCCAGTCCCCTTCCTGTTCAGAATCTGCTTGCAGTGCCACATCTGCATATGGCAGCTTTTATTAAAATGTCTCCTCTGACTGTTTGCTGATGGCTGTCCCCAGTATTCACATGTACAGGAGTGGACTCAAAGATGAGCACTGCACACTAGGACCTTCTCGGCAATTCTATATACTCTTAATCCCTTTTGCCATTGGGTCCCTTGTATATAGTTGCCATTGGGTCCCTTATATATAGCCTGTACTGGGGTGGACTATCAAAATAATTTTTCTTGGGACCTTGTCATATGCTTTCTTTAAGTCTAGGAAGGCCCAGTTGGACTGTTTCCTCATCTCTAAAGAGATGTGGTGACTACCTGCCTCACTGCAAATATTGGGACGGTTGTACTGCATCCTGATTTGTATTCAAACTCCTAATGTTCTAACTAACCTTTTATTTCTTTGTGTACTCAGTCACCCTCTTTAGCACTTTTATGCAGTGTCACAGGAATTTACCTCCCTATTACCTACAATTGTGAACTGCTGTTTGTTCTTGTACACTGCCACGAGAATGCTTATTCTTCAGTCTTCTGGGCTCCCCCACTCTCTGAAATGAGATGAATACCCGTGGGAGCCATTTCTCCCCTAATGCACATAACATCTTGACATATTCTGAGTATTTTATCTCAGCCTGCCACTTTCCGAGTTCTTTCATATGCATTTTGTACTGCTAGTGTAGGCGCTTGTCCCTCTTTAATTGTAAGCTGTACACGCTGCACGGTTTCTCAAGTAATCTGATATTTCTTACAAAATGCTTACAGGTAAGACCGTGAAAATTTTACTTTTATTTTAACAATCTTCAGATTGGGAGTGACACATTTGCACCTGAAGTGAGGCCCATATATGGAAGTAAGAGCAGTGGTTTTCACAGCATGCAGGCGAGAAGCAGGGAAGTGAACAGATGAACAACATCTTGTGTTTTATGCTAGAAGTAATTCGGTAGGTGGAATTGCCTGCTTTTTAAGGCTGATCCATTTTTAGAGGAGACTGACATGGTATAGGTTATGCTAATCACAATGCAGGGATATGAGAAATGTTGGTACGAAAAGTCCATCCAGCCACAATCCCTTTTCACATTTTTGCACATGGGGTTGGGGTGTCAGTTCAACAGTGACCATCAGCTAGATGTACAGATATTCAGTGGCTAGTTCTGGATAAATTGACAGGTGGTCAATAAAGAAGAAAAAAAACACGGGATGGTGTGATGAATGCTCTCAACAACTTGTATGAAATGAATGGTTAAGTAAAGAAGGGACAGATGTGTACAAGAATGTAAAAGAGAGGGTGAGGAGAGGTATTGTCAGTTGGGGTCAGGAAATAACAGGATGCTAGAAAGCTAGGGTGTGTTAAAGACTGCGAGGATATAGATCACATTTTCAAAGTGAGGAGAATTATAAAAGATAAACACTGATACCTTTTAGGAATAGGTGGAAGAAAAGGTTGGTGTTATGCTGCACAAAAGATAGGAGGGATGAGGAACTGTGCTTTAAAGTAAAGCAAAGCGATTTAATGGTTGTCAACAAAAAAGCGAAGATATTTTTCTTTTAGTGACCAAGTATGTTGATTTGGTGGGTGCAGTTGCATAGTTTAAGAAAATGAAATTGCACATGGATTCAAGCTGAAATGTTTGCTAACATCTTAAGTATAATATTAGCAGCATTTTTAACTGCTACAAAGCTGTAAAAGGGCATCAAAAGAGCTACAGATGGCTGTAGAACATATGCGTGGTTAACCTTTGGGCTATAGTGTCCTTTTAGGAGGCTGGAGTGATATGCAGAGCATGATAGGAAAGATGAAAATTTGGAGGTTGGGGGATGGAAAGTTCAAAGGCACAGAAGATCAAGTGATATAATGCTCTAGCTAGGGTGCAAAACATGCAAAGAGGTGACTGAATTTTTACTGTGATTAAAAATTTCTCATCGGTAAAGTTACTCCCAAGTTGTCCTTGCATATAGAACGTCATCACCCTGGCAGTTAATGCTGCACGTGTAGAGTGGTATCTGTAAAAGTGGAAGGAATGAGTTGTGGCCGAAGTTGTATCATCGTCTTCGAACAAGAGTGCAATGAAGCAGCTGGAATCCTGCAGGAGGGAGGAAACGGAATATGGGCCACAGTGTGGCCTGTGGGACTTCATGATGGTTTCCTAAAGTTCAGTGTTTGAAGTATGGAGAGTAGCAGATATACCTGTCAAATTAGGGAAATTTCCTGATATTGGGAAATGGTTGGGTATCTGTGAAGGGAAGGTGGTGTACAAGCAGTGAGGTGAAGAGGAATGCAGGAACATTATGAATTGGGATGAGTAGGAAGTGGGTGTGGGTATAGCGCAAGGGTTGTAAGACACTTGTTGGGGGTGAAAATAAAGAAATTCATGGTAGCTGTGAGATGGCAACAGGAGAAGGGAAGCAACAGTAGGTGGGGGGATTAATAGGGTATATATTGGAAGGAATGAGATGTTCAAGAAAAGAAATGCCCAACTCTTAACTGCCACATGTTTATGTACCAGTGGTGGATATATTGGATAGGGAGGTAATTGAAGGGTGTTGACTGGCTAACTTGGGTAAGTTGCATGATGTCTACCCATCTTTGTTTCTTTCTTTAGTAAATCACCATTAAGCCACCAAGATCACTTATTCTGGGACCCATTCATACTCTTGAAGTGGCTTTGAAGTGATGCTGGTTGTATTTTTGTTAATCAGCATAAAGCTGTTCTCTGGATATGTATTCCTCAAACATTTGATCTCCAGAGTTTGGTTTTAAAATTTATTACAGGTTTGTTAAATGTGGTTCTGTTGTTTTTACCTGCTCCAGGGCCATTAGCCCAGTACACACCCATGAACCTAGAAATGTATGCAGAACATAGTATTCTTAAGACAGCAGTCGAGGCATGTGGGCTGTTCCTGCTTTCCATTAATGTAGGGGATGCTGTTTAATCTTTCAACAGTGAACCAGTAGTTGCTTTGGTTTGGGAAACTTAGATCCATCCATCTATCCAAACAACCCCCCCCCCCCACATTTTTTGCACATGGGGTAAGGGTTTCACTTCAGCAGGGCAACCATCTAGAGCCAAGGTTTATGGTGTCAGTGGCTATCCATTTTGGTATAATGACAGACTCAAGCAAGATGTGAATACTTCACCAAAAATGGAATATTCTTAACCTCTTTCTACGACCTCATCCCTGGGAGGGTTGGAGGTAAGAGGGCACTGAACAGCAGCAGAATCTGTGGGCTTTAGGTGGGATGGTAACTAAAGCAGAGGCCTTTGACACACAGTATGGTAACTATAAACAGGTGTGGGACACAGTGCAAGATCTCAATATACTGAGAAGCACATTGAGAAACCATTTAGTAGTTCATAAAGGTACTGCCATCACTTCCTAAGTGCATAATACGATATGGGGACAAAACAAATGTAATACTGAGAAACACATTGAGAAACCATTTAGTAGTTCATAAAGGTACTGCCATCACTTCTTTATTAAGTGCATAATACGATATGGGGACAAAACAAATGTAAAAAGAGGTTCTAGTCAGTCTGGCTAGGTGTATAGAGGTGTTAAATGTCAAAACAAGCTGTATTGAAAGAAGTATTTTGTGTGGGGTGTGGAACACAGGAGAAAAATAAACTCGGAGCAAGTCCTGGTTGGGGGTGGGTACCCAAAGCAGCCCTGTGCTGCTGCTGGTAGTACCACTATTGCTAGCGAGGGCTAAAACACTGAGGTATGGACAAGATTAAACCTTAAAGTATGTAGGGGCCATAGGCCTCTACTAGATATTGGAGGTGGTCTGAAAAGACATCAGACAGATTTTCTGAAGTCCTTCAGTTTGGTACATGAGAACAACAAAGTGCCTACATGGGTAAAGGCAAGGCAGACAAGAAAAATACCCAGAGAGTAAGTAGAAAAACGTTAAGGATGTTTTTGAACAGAAACACACACCCCTACTCTGCAGTGACATAATGTCCCTGAAAACTAAGTTTGAGTTGTGTTGCAGCAGTCTTCCTATGTTGTCCCTACTGTCAAAAGTAAATCGGCTTTGTGATAAGACTTCAGGATAAACAGTACTAAACTGGTCTAGTCTGCTTGAAATCCAGCAATGTACGAAAATATCTGTGGCAGTATACCTGCAAAAACATTTGGTCTATGAACATTTAGTCATTTTACAGGGTTATGGGAAATTATATTTCACTGAATTTCCATTATGTTGATGGGTATAGAGAATCAGTACAGGTAAAGCCAGGCCCTGGAGATTGCCATATTGGTGCACTGCCTAGCTTTTGTTTGTCTTTTCGACTTTTTATTTTATTTATTTATTTATTTTATTTTACATTTGTTGACCGGGCTAGTCTAGCTGGAGATATTTCCATTTTCAGTAGAGGCCCGGGGAGAAAAGCTCCACATACTTAATAATAATATAGGAAAAAAAAAAAAAGCAGCAATCAGAGGCAATGCCACATACATTAGGAAGGAATTAACGTAACATTTTAAAGTAAACCATCGGGTTAAAAATGTGGAAGATAACATTTACATAACATTTGTTGGCAGAGTAGTAATGTAAAGGAAGAGAGAGAAGATAGGTTATAGGCTAATAGTAGAATATTAGTCAGGGTTACAGCAAGGGCATAACCATTGTAGTTTTAGGTGATTTTTAAGATTAAGTTTGAAGAGGGAAAAGAGGAAATAGAGGTTAGGTTGGGTGGCAGCATGTTCCATTGCTTACCTGTGGTGGTGGAGAATAAGGAGTCACCAGCTAAGTTGTTAGATTTGGGTATATAAGCTAGGAGTTTATTAGAGGGGAATGAAGATTATTATAGGGTGTTATAAGATTGTTTAGTGTAGGTGTGTTGTTAGGAAGGTAGAAGATTTTGTGAGCAGTAGTTAGTTGAGAGAGTAGCAGTGCATTTTGCAGTTCAAGCCAGTCTAGCTGATGTAGGTTAATGCAGTGATGGGTTCTGTAGGGCTTACCAGTTACAAACCTTGCAATACTGTTGTAGGCTTTGGTAAGTTTGTTGAGATTGTTTTGCTTTAAATTGGTGTAAATGGGAGAAGCATAGAGGAGGGTAGAGAGTAAATGAGAGTGGGCAACGGTAGTTCTTGCTTTTGGGGTGAGGAAGGGTCTTATCCTATACAAGGAGCCTAATTTTCTATTAACGGACTTAATGGTGTTATTAATATGATTGTCAAAAGTGAGTTTATTGTCTATTGTAACTCCTAATAACTTACAGGTCAGATCAGGTGATATAAGGGTTCCATTACTAGCTAGGATGGAGAAGTGTATGGGAGGTGTCTTGTTGTTAGGAGTAATCAGAAGTAATTTGGTTTTGGCATTCAAGAGTAAGCATTTGGAACCAAGTTTCTACTATGGAGAAGACAGTTTGGCTTAGAGATTTCAGCTCAGGAAGAGACTTTGCAGAACAGATGATAGTAGAATCATCAGCATACTGTATGCAGGTGGATTGAGGAATAGCTACATGAAGATCATTTATGAACAGAGAGAAGAGAAGGGGTCCTAAAATAGAGCCTTGAGGAACTCCTAGTAAAACAGGGAGATATGAAGACAAGTGATTTTGCCACAAAACAGCTTGTTTTCGGTTGCTGAGGTAAGACTTGAACCAAAGGATAGAATTAGAATCCAGAGAGAGGGATTGTAGGGTATTTATAAGAGTGATTGACCATGTCAAAGGCTTTTGACAGGTCAATGAAGAGTGCAGATGAGAGGTAGTTATTGTTCCGGTTGGTGTTTAATAGTATTGGTGAAAGATAGAAGGGCAGTGGTGGTGCTGTGAAAGGGTCTAAAGCCATGTTGGCAGCTGGCCAGGATGTTATTTTTAGTAAGGTAATCTATTAGCTGATGATGGATACATTTCTCCATGATCTTAGCTAAGGGTGAGAGTAGTGCTATGGGCCTATAGTTGGAGTACTCATTAGAGTTGCCTCCTTTATGTAAGGGAATGATGTGTGAGATTTTCCAAAGATTAGGATAGTGCTTTCAGAAATGGTTAATGAGAATAGCTACAGGATGAGCAATTGCTCTGGATGCAAGTTGAAGGTATTCAGCTGGAAGGTTGTCATCAGAGGGTGTACAGGGTTTTAGCTTGTGAATTAGTTTCTGGATAAAGGAGATTGAGATGGGTTTTATCTTGAAAGTAGGAAGATTGTCATGTTGGGAATTAGGTAGGTTAGTGTTTGTAGAAGTTAGATTTGTGGCCAGGGTTTGAATGGTCTCTGTAAAGTAGGTATTGAAGGCATTGGCAATTTCTAGATTGTTTTGTTATCTGACTCTAGGGGTGGAGGGTACTAGAATGGCCGGGCTGAAGAAGGTTATTAATGGCAGTCCAAAATTTTTGTGGATTCATAGTGTGAGACTGTTGAAGTTTACTGTAATAGGCTTGTTTGTCAGAGAGTATGGCTTTTAGTAGTATTACGTAATTGTCTAAAGTTCAGGTGTTCTGAGACATCTCTAGTTGCTCTCCATTTAGCCCAGGATTTGTTTCTTATAAATATTTTTGTTTTGTGTCTTTTGAGAGCCAGGAGCAGATTTGAACTTTATCCTGATAGATCTTTTGGGTGCATGGGTATCAAGTATTGTTAAGAATTTGTGGTTAAAGTAGCTGACAGCTTCGTCTAGTGGGAGGATTTTAGGGGGTTCCAGTTGCAGGCATTTAGTTCCATTTGAAATAAGTCAGGATTAAAATGTTTTTTGGTTCTGGCAGTAATAAACTTGGGAGGTTTGTTTATTTTATGCCTGATGATATGGCAAATGGTCGCTGATATCATCTGGCAGGGTTCCTACTTGATAATTTTCTCTGTTTATTAACTAGAATCCAGTCTAGGATGGTCTCTTTGTTGTTAGGTTTGTTGATTATAGTAGTGGTGGTAATAGTTTGTTTAAAGTTATGTAGGTTGATGTAAGAAGAGGGATTATCATTGTTGATACTATACCAGTCAGTGTTGAGGTCTCCTAGAATAATAGTTTCTTGTGGGTAGGTTGAGGAAATCCAGGACAGGGTATCTTCTATATTAGTAATGTTATGGCCAGGGGGTAGGTAGATGCAGAATATATATATAGCTTTGTTGGAGTTGATTTGAAATTTAGAGATTAAGATTTCAGCTGAGTTATCTTGGGTTGGGGTATGGGGTATAGGGATATAAGAAGATTGTTTTTAAAGAGTAAGGCCACTCCACCTCCTTTACGCTTTAATCTGTCATTTCTTAGTATGTTATATCCTGGTGGGGTAATTTCATTGTCAGATGTTGTAGGTTTTAACCAAGTTTCTGTGAGGCAGAAAATATCAAATGAGTAAGTACTGAGAAGGGCATGGAGATGAGTTATTTTATTATTTAAGCTTCAATGTTAAGATGTCCAATTTTAAGGAGTTAGGAAAATTAAGTAGGGTATCAGGAGTTGGGTGGAGAATGTGTAGTAGATGAAAAGTTAGGTTTAGGTGGGCCAGGGTTAGGGTGGATGTCACCAGCTTGTAAGGAGGAATATTTGAGAGCAAGTATGTGGCTGTGATTAAGGATGGGTGGGATTTTTAATTTTTTTGCTACAAGGTGATTCAGTTTTATGGGAGTAAGTCTGTGATATTTAGCTTGTAGGTAGTTGGAGGTGGAGGTGATATTGATGTGGGCTTGGGCTAGTGAGTTGTTAAGCCCTCTTACCTTTTCCTGGTTAGGGGTCGTCACAGTGGAACTCCGGTCCGCTAATGGTTGGCAGTCGATTTTTTATGGTGCTGAGTTGCCAGCCCAACCTTCAGTGAATGCACACCCATTCACGCATGTCTTTCGGAGGCCACTCGACTGTAGGGAGGACATGCAGACTCCACACAGAAGGCACTCCAGCCGAGAATCTAACAGGAAAACCTCTTGCTGTGAGGCAACAACGCTACTGCTGTATCACTGCGGCTTTCCTAGGTGCACTGCCCAGTAACACTTAAAATATATACTGTCCCATAATGGTTAATGGTGCTTATCACTTGTTTACAATCTAACTTGTCTATGAGTTGTACGTCTGTTTATAAGTTATAAAGTAACACTGGGGATAGGTGGCTGGAGTTTCCAATATGTTGTTTCTTGCGTAGCTGGCCAGAACTATGGTGTCTTGAGAGCTGAGTCCTTACTGAAGTGAAGGACTTATTCCAAGTTTCTGATGGATGCCTTTTCAACCACCTTCACTCATCGTTATAGCAAACCAATGTTTGTCAAAGGCCTGCAGCTTGATCCAGAACAACGTGTGGTTCCTCGTTGGGTTAGGCAGATGAAAATAGATGGGTTTAATTCATGCTTCAGCAAGGCCTTTGGCACTACAGCTTACAGGAGGTTAGGTGAGGCATCAAAGGGTATCCCAAACTGAGGAGGGGGAAAATGGCTTACTGACCCGAAGAAAATATTGAGCAAAGTATCCTAGATAGTAGCTCTTAACCATTGAGGTATTGCAGCGTTTGCCTCGAAGGGTAGACTTGCTTGTGATTAGTCAAGTTTGAATGTTGTACTAGAGCTGGAAACAAAGCCAGCCTTTTTTGCTGATGACTGCAAGGTTGCTGCAGTGTTCCAGTAATATTCATGCAGAAAAATTGTATTGGCGAATTGGAAGGGTTTTCCACTTGGTGCCAACAACATAGCCAGCATTCATTCAGGGCTAGTTGTTCTCTGGTTTTACAATGTTTGTTTGTATGAGTTGGTTTCTTCTTATCTTTCTTACTCCTCCAAGGTTTATTTATTGGGCCTTTCAGCATGTCTGCCCCGTATATCCTTCTCTTTCAAGGATTTCTCGTGTCAAAAGGCTTTTAAAAGTGGTTTTACTTGTAGACCTCCAAGAAAACCAGTGGCCCTTTAACACAGAATTTAAGATTTTGAGAAGTTAACAGTTGTCCATTTGACCCAGCTAATCTGGTTGACTAGAGGTTCTTGACTTGGAAAACAGTTGTACTGTTTGCTCTGATCTCTGCAAGAAAAGTATAAGTTGCAAGCTCTTATGTTGAATGAACCCTATCTTATCTTCCACACAGACAGGGTTTCTTTTGAGAACTAGTCTCCATTATGCCTAAAGTTGATCCATGTGTACTTTAAGCCAACTATCCATTCCCCCATTTTCTTTACTGATTTTAAAAATTGGGGGAAAAGGATACTCCGTACCTGTGATGACAGTGGACTTCCCACGTGTAATCTTGACAGAACTAAATCTTTCAGATCTTTGGATCTCTTGTTCTTTTCTTGTGAAGGTTAGAAGGGACAATGATAAACGTACAGTTGTATAAGTTAAACTTGGCATAACAGTAGATGTTCGAATGATCACTGCTGTAGTAGCTGCTCCCATGTTCATGTTTCACTGTTGCAGTCATTACACTTGGGTTATCCTGCTGGCAGGCTACCCGCAGTCGGCCTGAATTCCAAAGTCCTGGTCCAGCGTCGGTTGCTGTCGCCTCTTCCCTGACGTCAGTGCGCCAGGGGTATAAAAGATGCAGCCGACACCGTTTTCTTCAATCTTTCTTGCCGCGCGGTGCTCGAAGCAAAAGCAGTTTGGTAGTGCCGGTCGGCCGACTCCTGAGACTTTCGAAATTGAATTTCAGAACCGAAGTCTTCAATAAAGCTAAGTACCCCATTGGGGAAACTTTTTCTTGCTCCAGACCGATATCAGTAAAAGTTAACAATTTTATTTCTTGTGGGAGGCAAATACCTCATAAGGATTTTCACTCTTACTGTATTCCTGGCCTAGGCCCCGACCATGACGTTGCTAGTTGTCGGTTTTGTGTTAGATTCAACCAACGCACTGTTAAGCGTCTGTTTGATTTTGCTTTACATTACTTTGGCCGAAGATTTAATTATATAATGCCGTCGGAACAACCGACCGGAATTCATAAAAAACGCAAGGACAAAGAAAAGGACAGGCATCCGAGGTCCAAAACCGACGAAGCCTCTTCTAGGCCAGTCGCCGGTTCTCAGTGAGGTGCTTTCGCAGCCCCTGACACCCGCTACCTCAGAGCAACAGGCCGCCTCAGACTCCCACGTGGAGACACCTAGGCGTCTGGAAACTGAAGGTATTGGGCCTACAGAAACTATTCCCTCAGATGGGTCCGGAGTCGCTGAGCAGGCATCGGCTTCTGAGGGTGTTTTCAGACCTACACAGCTTACTATCAGGACTACTTCAGCAGCCAAGACAAAGTCTAAAACACCAATAAAGACAAAGAAACAAGTTCAGCATTCTCCTGGACAGTCGTCCATGCCAAAGAAGCGGATGCTTAAAATGGCCGAAGACCTAATTACTCTGATCAGGGGTTCCCATCCCCCTCCTGATAAAAGGCCTAGGCAAGATACTGACTATGATTCCTCTGACCAGGTTTCTATTTCCTTTGATTCCCCTTCAGAACAGGGATATTCTCTTCCTCCTTATGAGGATTCTGATGCTGAAGAATGTATCCCTTCAGCCTCTCCTCCTGAGGATTATTCTTTTGAGGAAACCCTGCACACCATGAGGGAGCATTTCCATTGGGAGAGCCAAGATTATTCTGAATCCAAGAAAAGGCTCTGAGATTTTCTTTTATTGCCTCAGCACAGGCCCCTTGCTATTCCCCCTGTACTAGATATTGATGATGTTTTTTCTGAATCCAGTTTGTCTCCTGATTCTTTACCCCCTGCACCAGTTAAGCCAGATAGGTATTACAGGGTCCCAGATTCACATACATTTCTTTATAAAAACCTTGCTGCTGACCCAGAAACGATTTCACAGGGTCCCAAAGGGGTCCAGGCTTCCACTGCAAAAAATCCTGTTCCCTCTGATAGGGATTCAAGAGCACTGGACAGATGGGGGGGGGGTCTATACCTCTGCTACTTTAGCTGTAAGGGCTTTAAACTGTCAGTTTCACATGCTTAAATACCAACAATATCTGATGTCTTTGCTCAATCAGAAAATGCTTACAAACTCAGAATGTACTGAAAATAAGGAAATGTAAGATTTGTTGCATGCAGCTGAACAAATGGGAAAGCATACTTTGCAATGTGGTTTTGATTCATTAGAGGCTTCTTGCAGAGCCGCGGTTACAGGTTCTGTCATTCGAAGGCATGCTTGGTTAAAGGAACAAAGTTTACCTGATCATGTTAAAACAAAATTGTTGGATGCTCCATTACAGCATGATACTTTGTTTGGTGTTAAGGTAGAAGAGGTGTTCAAGAAAATGGAGGATAAAGCAAAATCAAAGGATTTCTTACAGGTTCAGCCACACAGATTTTAGCAGGAACTGGCCTTCAAAAACTTGGTCCTTTCCAGTGTCAGACAGGCCGCAGAGAGGCAGATACAGACGTCCCAAGAGGCAGATCTCGGCCACAAGGCACATACAGACCTAAGCAATGGGGTGCTTCTGCCCCCAAAGGTGGAGAAGACTAATCTCAACCCTATAGGAAACTGTCCCAATGACTTCCTTCTACCAATGCCAAGCACTTACCTCTTGCAGGCACCCTTAGGGGAAAACTTGCACTTTTCTCACAAAATTGGCACTAAATTACCCAAGACAAATGGGTACTAAATATTGTTTCCCAGGGTTACAGGTTCCACGTTCACACCCTTCCAAGGCCAAAAGGTATGCCAGACCTGCCACACAATCAATGGGCCGAGGCACAAAGACAAATTTCTGCTCTAGTGGACATGAGGGCTATTCAAAAAGTACCACAGCAAGAGCAAGGACAAGGATTTTACTCAAGACTTTTCTTGGTACCCAGAAAGGACAAAGCTTGGAGACCAATACTAGACCTGTCTACTCTTTCCTGGACGTTCTAAAATTCAAAATGTTGACACTACACCAACTTCTACCCATGCTGGGTAAGAAGGCTTGGCTAGTTACTTTGGACCTCAAAGAGGCATACCTGCATGTCCCAATCAGACAATCTTGCAGAAGATACCTCAGATTCATAGCTGGCTCAATACATTATCAATTCTCAGCACTGCCCTGTGGCTTATCTACTGAGCCCAGGGTCTTCGCAAAATGCCTAGCACCAGTAATTGCATTTTGCAGGCAAAAAGGAATTCAAATATATCCCTACTTGGACGACTGCCTTATTCAAGCAGACAGCAAGGACATTCTACTAAAGCATCTGGCATTCGTAAAAAGATTATTAATTTGCCTAGGGTACACAGTAAACTAAAATAAATCAAAACTAGTGCCCTCTCGAGATAATATTCGTGGGTGCAAGCTTAAATACCACTGCCCAGATGGCTTATCTCACGCCAGACAAAGGCAATTGACTCGTTATTTTCAAATGATGGCAACAAAGACCCAGCTACCTACAAGAAAAATTCTGCAGGCTTTGGGCTTCATGTCATCCTGCATCCTGCTAATTCCATATGCAAGACTGCATATGAGGACGCTACAATGGTATCTAAAAAGTGTTTGGACTCAACATTGCCACAGCCTGGAAACAATTACTCTCATTCCCTGCCTGCAACAGGAGTTTCGATGGTGGGCTCTGGCCTGTCACCACAACAAGGAACAGCCTTTCACTCTGCCCACAGCCAGTCAGACACTAGCAACAGATGCATCGGATTATGCCTAGGGAGCACACATGGCGGGAAAATGCATACAGGGCACGTGGCCCACAGACCAAATGCATACAGGGCACATGGCCCACAGACCAAATGCATCTTCATATCAATCAAAAAGAGATGCTAGCTGTACAGAATGCCCTGACTGCCTTCAAGGATCTGCTACATCCAGGACAACTATTACTAAAGACTGACAATACTACAGTCATGTGGTACATAAACAAGCAAGGGGGCACACATTCCTACCCACTCTGCAGGCAAGCCATGACTTTGTGGAACACGGCACTGGCCTATCAAGTACATCTGCAGGCACAATTCCTGCCAGGAAAGAAAAATACTCTGGCAGACGACCTAAGCAAAAACATCATGGGCCCTCATGACCTAAGCAGAAACATCATGGGCCCTCACGAGTGGAAACTAGTTCCACAAGTCTTCAGCATGATCACAAAGAAATGGGGATGCCCAGACATAGATCTATTTGCCTCCCCTCACAACTGCCAACTGCAGAGATTCTGCACAAGGACTTATCACAAGCATGGAAGGTGGATGCTCTATCATTCAGCTGGAAAAGCCTGGAAGGTGGATGCTCTATCATTCAGCTGGAAAAGCCTAACAGTTTATGCCTATCCACCACTGCCTCTACTCCCCAAGGTACTCCTAAATGTCAGACAAGAGAAGCCAAAAATGATTGCCCCAGACTGGCCACGCCAGCACTGGTACCCACTCCTAAAGAGCTTGTCTCAAGGACGAGCATGGACTTTACCTCAAATTCCTCATCTGCTGACGCAACAAAACAATCAGATCCTGCACAGCCAACTCGGAACCTTAAATCTCGCTGATTGGCGAATAATATAGTCACGCAGAACTCGCCTCTCTCTAAAGCAGTTACGGATGTCATTTTGGAAGCCAGGAGGCCCAGCACCAGGAAATCTTATGCAGAAAAATGGAAGAGATTCTGTGCTTGGAACCAGGCACAAGGACTTGGAACTGCTTGTCCCTAATATTCCTCAGATTTTACAATACTTGACTGAGATGCTGGACAAAGCCCTGTCCTTCTCATCAATTAAGATCCATGCCTCTGCCATTTCAGCTCATTAAATACGGAACCTCCTATTTTCTCTCATCCACTACTAAGGCAGTATCTCAGAGGGGCAAAAAACATAAGACCCCCAAGGAGAGCACCTATACCAACATGGGACCTCAACTTTGTCTTGGAAAAGCTCACACTGCCTCCTTTTGAGCCAATCCAATATAGCCGAGATAAAATTCTTATCATGGAAAACTGCTCTGCTCCAAGCAATAACCTCAGCAAGAAGAGTCTCAGAATTACAGGCATTAATGGCAGTGGAACCTTTCATCATTTTCCATCCGGACAGTGTTTCTCTAAGGACAAACCCAACATTTATGCCAAAGGTAGAATCCACTGTGGCTCTTAACCAAACCATTCATTTACCAACCTTTTATCCAAATCCCCAGAATAAAGGGGAGAGACGTCTGCACTCTTTGGACATACACAGGCAGCTACGCTTCTATTTGGACAAAACAAAAGCTTTCAGAAAAACTGAGCAACTTTTTGTGGCATATGCTACAGGATCACAAGGAAAGGCTATCTCAAAGCAGACCATTTCAAAATGGATAGGACACTGCATTCGTTTCTGCTATGCACAGCATGGCAAGTCAGTGCCTAAGAATATTAGGCCACATTCTACCAGAGCAGCAGCCACATCAGCAGCCTTTCTCAGAGGAGTACCAACCAAGGAAATTTTGGAGGCTGCAACTTGGAGTTCAGTGCACACTTTTACGAAGCGCAATCACTTACCTCTTTTTACTCTAAATCCAGAGCAGGCTTTGCCACTGCAGTCCTGCAGGGCCTCATAGCCACTCCTAATCCTATTTAGACCCAGCCACCCAACCTCTGCTTTGGGATTCAACCCAAGTGTAATGACTGCAACAGTGAAACACGATGAACATAGTACAGTTGTGTACCTACCATAAATGTAGATGTTAGTGTATTCACTGTTGCAGTCCAGGTTTACCCTCCCACCATCCCCCTTTCATTGCTGGGACTTATCTGTACTTCTCTATTCTATACAACCTGTGTGGTGTATTTGCTTGTAGAGGAAGCTAATGTTTGTTTGTGCATGCTTTTTTATTTGCAAATTTTTTAGCCTACCCTTTTGGGGGCACCTGACATCTGGGGCAAGAAAAACTGAAGAAAATGGCGTTGGCTGCATCTTTTATACCCCTGGCGCACTGACGTCAGGGAAGAGGCGACAGCAACTGACGCTGGACCAGGACTTTGGAATTCAGGCCGACTGCGAGTAGCCTGCCAGCAGGATAACCCAAGTGTAATGACTGCAACAGTAAAAACACTCTAACATCTACATTTATGGTAGGTACACAACTGTACTTTCCACCACCTCTCTTATTTTTTTCTTGTATTGTTTATGCCAGGGTATAGCTATTTATTTTTTGTTCTTTGTTCTTCCTAGCATTGTCCTTTCAAGGCTTAATATGCTTCTCTCTTTTGCCAGAAACGCTCTGCAGGCAAACATTCCATATAATTTAATGTTTGTAGTTTGAAACATGTTTAATACTGACAAAAGTAATCAAAACTAATTTGGTGGTCAGTCTGTGCAAAATTGTGCACAATGGGGGAATCGGGGAAATTTGTCTTTTCTCCACTGTGTAGAATGATCTTGGAGGTGGTATGTATAATTAACAGTGTGTAGAAAATTTTTTTGTTTTTTTCAATGTTTTTGCCGTTCAAAATTTGTGTACTTCGTTTAGAAGTACATCCATCTGAAGGGCTTTGTGCCCAAACTTGTCTTTTAGTTAGCTCAGCTCAAGTTGCATGACAGTTTGAATGTAGAAGGTGCCCTGACCGCATTGCTACTGTGTTGGTCACACTTTGATTTCATTGTAGATACTGAAATCAATCACATCATCTTTATTGGCTTCTTAAGCTCATTCTGTTGTTTATCCTGAACAATTCTTGTGTGACTCTCCTCCTACCTCTCCAACGGAACCCAAAAAGTAGCCTTAAATTCTTCTGATCCACACTAGTTGCGGAGTATTACCGAATTAATTTCTTGGCTTTTCTGTTCCTGTTGCTCTTGGATGATGTCATTTGGGGGAGTGGCTTGGCATGCCATTCTCCTATGTTCGTCTTTTCTTTATCTAGGCCAAAATAAGAAGCGCGTATTCCTGCAAATGCTGTGGATGGGCTCATTGCTAGCTAGTTGAAACTCTTACTTCTGAGACTGAGCCCATGGCAGCATTCCTCGCTGCTTTGAGAGATTCGTCTGCTTTACCATTTCTGCTATTTTTCATTGTGGCAGCAGATTGATTGTTTCCAAGGTGTGTAACATTGAGGTTAAGTGGCTGACCTTTAGGAACCAGGAGTTGGCTGTGTTGGAGTTCCTTGTTTCAATGATAAAACTCCTTGGTACCTGAAGAGACTGTAGTAGTTTAAGCTCTGGTCTTTCCCATCTTGACTGCTGTAATGGCATTTATCTATCCTAGAACTCTGACACTGAGGTTGACTGCCGACAGCTAGCACAAATCTCTGGGGCTGGGCTTCTTACTGGTTCACATTCCCAACACTTTAAGCTCATGCCACAGAACTTACACTGGCTTCTAGTTTATTACCATATCTTTAAAGTCTTGGTGCTGATTTATTTGGCCCTGCATAACCTGACTTTGTCTTACTCGAAAGAGCTTAGGTCATGTTGCCCTCCTTTGCTATTATGCTGTGCTTCTCATGTGCTGGTAGTGGTTCATGTTATTTTTATACTGGGCATTGCATTGGTGGAGCCTCGCTATTCAGGAATGTTCAGCGTGGCCTGGGTTAGTAGTCTCTCAAGTGTTACCTGTTCTGATGTTTAGTGACAGTAGTGTGGATCACTTTCATTCTTGTGTTTTCTGTTTTATATGTTTGTACTTTTCAGTACTTTACCATTGAAGAAGTAAAAATGCAAGCAATAAAATTCTGATTATCTGAAAATATGACCAGTGCTTTGTCTTAAAATCAGTGTGATAAATCTTCAGTTAAAACTGAAGGGATTTTACACCAAAAAGTAAACCTGGAGTTTCATTTAGTGAATATTTTTTTTCTGCTGTGCCAATAATTTTTAGAGGAGTGAACAAGAGGGCTTTTCTTTGTCCTGTAAAAGGAAGCTGCCGCATGTTAAATCGCAGCTCCAATAGCATCTGCAAAGCATTTTGTAATGGAAAGTGTGTGTAGTGTAGTGGTAAGTCTTGATTATAATGTACTGACACTTGTGAAATGGTACTGTTTCGTGTTTTTTAATATCCGTGTTTTTCCTGACCTCTCCATTGCCATGAAATGTGTTCTAGCAACTTGTTTAGATGTGCTGCTGTTGTACTCTTGATTAGCTAAAGACTTATAAAATTAGTTTGCCAAGGAGTGCATTGTCCCTGCATCATGTGCTCTACTCCTAATCTACAGTTGTGGGGGGGGGGGGTTCGATTCCTGGCTAGGGTGCCTTCTGTGGAGAGTCTGCATGTCTTCCCTGTGGTAGAGTGGGTTTTTTCTGGGTAATCTGTTTTCCTCCCACATTTGCTGTGTAAGACTGTGTGTGGTATGGAAGAAAAGCTGTGGCAGGGCTATCAACATTGGCTCTAGATTGTTACTGTTGAAGTGACACTCCAGCAGCATGTGTAAAAAAAAAAAAAAAAAAAAATTGAGGGAGGGGGTTCTGGGTGGGAGGGAGGGGGTTCTGGGTGGGTGGATGAATGGATTAGATTTTGAAGTTTGTCGGAACACACTCTCTTTCACTGTTCCCACTTGGTCATCATCATAGTAACTTGACAATGTTTTCCCCAGTGACTGAAAGTGAACCAGGTGCACTGTTATATTTACATCTTTTCAGCAAAGAATGGGTGTTGAAGAATTTGTAACAAAAAACATTGCATTATATGTACACAATTTGGTGTCTTGTATCTGAATGTTTCTCTGCGTAGTAAACATTAGGCTATAGTACTTTTTTTGGTATGCTGAATCCGTTTTTGACATCCCTGTTATACTAAGCTTAGCCATTACCACTTCATCCTTAGCAACACATTAATTTCTGTCGGAAATGGTAACTTCACCAGTCTGGTAATGGCATTCTCTGATGAGAAAAAAGTAGACCAATCTGAACTAGAGTCAGAGTTCACTGCATATTTTTTCATTTCAGGTGGATAATAGGTTTCATTGAGCTTCTGACTGTACTTGAATAAAATTAAATCTTTTTACTGTTACCATCGTATTGGTCAAAATGATGCAACAATTAAATTATTTTTGTACCTTTTTTGTTTTTATTATGATTGCCTCAACTAAATTCCAAAGTAGACCATGTGTTAAGCAGCAGTAATACTGAGTAATGTCACCACATGGTTATTTTCAGGAATATCATTCACCAAGAAAAAAGTTAATTTCTTTCTGTGTATGCTAAAATGACTCCATAGCTGGCTTAAATTTTGTAATTCTTTTCCAACTGATTCATCTTGTGGTTGCATAAATACACCTTTTTTTTTGTCTTGGCATACAAAATTGAAAGAACATTTGAAGAAATTTGTGCAACATAGAAGCGTCTTACAGTACTGTCTTGTATAAAGAAGGTTAGAGTTACTGCTTCCTTGTATTTTGCACATGCCATATAAATGGGACTTTCTCCATCACAGTCCACTGAAAGTTGTAAAACAAGATCACATCAGTATGGCTGGCCCCACATTTTTTTTTATATTGCATTCGTAATTGTTCATTGAACTGCATCTCTGACATTTTCATATGCTTTCGCTTGTACTTCTGTATTTTGTTTTGGCATGGTTTATGCCTGGATGGGTCATGCAGGATTAGTCAGTTACCCTGAGTTCAAACAAAACAAATAATTGTATTGCTCATAGCAATTTACTAGGCATGCCGTCCAGGAGACTGTTAAGGAGCAATGCGCTGTCTAGTTAAATAATTTGTTTAATGTCACACAGTAGGCAAATAAGGTAAAAATTCAAATCCTGTACCTTTGTCAGAGGAAATGGCTCCTGTTTCAGGTCATAGCAATAGTCCTTTGTGCTAACTGCCAAATTGGACAACAGAAATATATAAATACAAGTACATTAATAGTGTTTATGTACTTTTTCTTTAAAGCAATTCTTTTCTCTTCTAAATTAGAGTTAAAAAGTAGACTTGCTTGATTTGTTAGATACACTAAATATTTGTTTTTGAGACTACTGCCTGCCTGTCGCTAATTTAGGGAAAAGACCATTAGCAATTCATTTAAAGAAGCTGCCATTTAAGAATTTCAAAAGATTGACATGGAGGGTTAAAAGGCTGCTGTTTTTTGAGTGAAAGTTAGGTATACTCCGCTGTTGGAAGTTAAGGGCTTTACAGGCCTTCTCTAAGGATTCTGTAACCCTGGATTTTTTGTTTTATTGTTGGAAGTTCTTGGAAGGAGAACACTGTTTAAAGGATGAGCTGTTCAGGGATAGTTCTGTTGATTAATGCATGTAAGTCTGTCACACTGGCATATGGGGTAAGAGTCCGTTGTAATAGCCTCAAATACAGGCATGCTGGTGTACACTTCCCTATTCAATTTTCAAGGCATAATTGAGAGAGAGGGTAAAGCTGATGTTTTAGCACAGTATATGTCGATCTCTGTCCCAATTAACACCTTTACATTTGTTAATACATAGATGGGTGGTATTGGCAGGCATTTTTGTAGTCTGTGTAGATGGGATTATTTGGAATCGTATTTGTGTTGTGTAGACCATCTGTTGTTTACAACTGGTGGAGGATCTTTTATGGGATAAGTCTTCAGTCTAGTCTGAGTAGCTGTTTGAGCAGAATTGATGTTAATCCAGATTTTATTTTTATTGCTGATATGAAGTACTTAATTGCATGTACTGCTGTCATTTTAGTTTTTTCCTGGGAATGATTTTTGGCTTTTTCCTAAACAGTCTGCTATTCTAGCTGTTCAATTGGTTTGTAGCCAGTTAGTGTCAAGATGAGCTGTCTTTGATGTGCTTACTTGGATGTGTATTTATTTAAACAAAATTGCCTTAACTTGCATATTTGCAATAATGTACTTGAATCTGCAAGCTGTGCTGGAATGAGAGTTTTGTGATTTCATTCCTTTTTTTCAGCTTTTATCAAAGTAACATTTTGCAGTGATACAAGTGTTTTAATGAAGGTTTAGGGCTAGCATTTTTTAAAGCACTACAACTATATTACTCTCCAGAATCACATTCAGTGTGTGATTGTAAATTATTGGAGTTCTACTCCACTTTAACATGCACGGTTGAAGTACATTTTAATTCTTACTCTTAAACTCCTAGCTGGGAGCTTCGCACTGAACGGAGGTTATGTTTATAGGGGATGCCTAGGGAGAACATCTTTGGTAGTAAACAGTAAGCAATACTCTGAGTACATGGCGCACTCGTAGTACAGCGAATATACAGAGTATATGCTTGATGGGCTTAGTTGTGTGTAAAGGTCAGTGTGACCTAACATGATTGACATTTTCTCCCTTCCTTCTATACAAGTTTGATATTGCATATGGTTTAGTCCCATCCAGGGAGACTGTATGCATTCAAAAGGAAGTAGACATTCTTGGGGTATTAGGAGTTCCATCATGGCTGGAAAAAGTGCTGGATGTTTATCGTACTGAACACTGCTGCAGAAGTCATACAGCTGTATGGATTATATCCTACATAGCTATAATAGCTGGTCCGATTCCAAAGCTTCGGGGCACCTTCCATGCTCCCAAATCATTAGTCAGCTTGAGTTGAGCGGACTAAAAAGATAGGTTTGAGCTCCAAGCCCTTCAAAGCTTTCCTGCTGTTGAACAGAGCACTCCAGTGTATGGTTTTCAAGGATCAAGGGTCTGCTTATGCTATTCCTTTGCTGGGCAGATATATTCCCTTTGGGGAAAAAAACTTTCACATTAAAAAATGTTTTATTGTATTTTCCTGTTTAGGAAAGTTGCTTTAAGCTAGGGGGTTGTTTTAATGGACTTTCATGAGTCTTAACTGTACTTTTCAATGTCAGTCCACTTTTTTTTCCCCCTATCAGCTTTAAAAATTGCTTATAGTAATTAGAAAGCAGTTTTTTTCCTGTGGAGAAATTGTGTAACTTTTTTGGGGGACTGGCAAAGTGTTTTTGAAGTGCCTTTTACTGTGTTTTTGTATGAAAAAAAATGACTTCAGTTTTTTACTGGCTTGTTTTCCCTGGGAAATAGATGCCATTGTTTGATTGACCATGAAACAAACTACTGGTCCCATGGTTGGTCCTTTTTTTCCTGCCACACAAAGAAAAAAAAAATAAGCAAACAGAATTTGTCATGTCACCACAGCAGGCTTTCGGTTTGTCTCGGCAGCGGGTGGGTGACTCTGCTGTGGCCGTAGCTTGTTCATCAGGCCACTCCTCTTTTTCCCCGGATCCCTCTGGTTTAGCACCTACAGCCAGTATGGACTAGTGGTTATCCATGCCCTCTGTGGTTGTTGGGGACCCCCACAGTGGGCAAGGGAGAGCTACTGTTGTCAGACCTGGGAGTCAGAACAGGGAAGACTTCCATGTTTGGTCAGAATGCCAGATGCAGGGTTTTCTCCTCTGTTTTCTGATTCAGTCTCAGGGGAGAGCTCAGTTTCTGATTCTTACTGTGGGGATTCTTTTTCTCCGAGACTATTTTCAGAATGTGCCAGTGTTCTCAGCTTTTGTTTTGTCTGCACTCTTCCCAAACCTAATGCAACAGCTGTAGCTTTAGTAAATCCTATTGCTGCTAAACATTAATTCCAATCCTAATCTTTCTGACAAGAATGAGAAGGTTATTGATAAGTTATTCGGGAGAAAAAGTGTGTATGCTTCTGTAACTCTGATTTTTCAGAATTTTGAATCGTCAGGTTCATATGTTAAAGCTTATTCTGACTAATTGCGAAAATATGAGGAATATTTTGTCTGCAGTTTCTTCTTGTGAAGAAAATCTACTCTAAATTTAGTTTGTTCTGTTTTGCAAGTCACAACTCATTGTTTTAAGTGTGTCTGTTTGTGTGTGACGACTCTGCTAATTCTTCCAGGGCTATGGCCACTGGTAGTTTAGGTTTTCCTGGCTGCATTCTTATAAAATCTGAGATGATGAAAAATTATATTTTACATTTGACATATAGGTTCTGAAAATCATTCATCAAGGTTACAAATGGCAGTGGAGGAAATTCCTCCTTTCCAGAGGTAATTCTTCATCCACAAGACCAGACTGCTTCATTTCACCCTGTTCTTCAACATATGCTGTTCCAAGGAGCGATAGAACCAGTTCCTCATTTTCCAGGTTGGGAAGGATTTTTGTTCAAGGATGTTTTTAGTGCTAAAGAAAGAAAATTATTGGAGACCAGTTGTTCCCTAAACCTGTTTGTGATAGTTCCCAAGTTCAAAATCCTGTCATTTCACAACCTGTTACCTCATTTGTTTCCTTGTAACACTAGATTTAAAATATGCTCATCACATCCGTGTTCATCCAGACTTCAGGTGTTTCTTAAAGTTCTCAGTGTCTGGATCACATTATTAGTTTTCTGCCTTACTCTGTGAACACACATTGTTGGTGCAGTGGATAGACCAGAAAGTGTCTAGATCCAGTTATAGCTGTTTGGAGGCTACAGGGTATCCACGTTTTTCCATATTTTGACAACTTGCTTATCTTTGCAGAGTCTTTTTCAAAGTGTTAGGAGTCGCTGTCTTGGGCGAGAGATCTCTTACACAAGCTGGGATTCCAAGAGAACATTCAAAAGTTCTTGACTCCTTCACAGAGAATTGTGTTCCAGGGGTGTTGGCTAGACACCTTAATTCAAAGAGCTTTTCTTCCCCAGGAAAAAATAGATGTATATCTAGATCTGTTTCTAAGGTTTTCCACTCAGTCTTTGGTCACTGAAAGGGAATGCCTCTGGACTTTTGTGTTTCATGGCATTTATGATTCTCATGATATCCATGTCAAGATTCTGAGAAAGATACCGCACCAACATCTTTTGCCTTTTCAAATCTAAGTAATGGGGTTTGTCAGAAGGGAAATAATTTTGATTTGAGACAGCAAATATCCTTAAATCCATGTCTCCCCTTCTCCCCCCAAAACAGTCACCAGAGATGTCTTGGACTTTGCTTTTGGAGCAGTTTCAGGAGGGATAAAAGTGCAAATTGTGTGGGGGAATACAAGACAGATGCAAGCACGTAAATGTGAAAGAGAAGCTTGCCCTGATCAAGGCGTTCAACTCTTTGGCTCATTGTTGGTCCATGCAACCTCTTCAAGATGTTAGACTATACCAATCATGTGGTACATCAAGAAAGAAGAGGGAACCAGGTTGTACCCTCTTTGCAAACTAGCCGTGTTAGCTTTGTATGTAGCTTTACAGCATAGCCTCACTCTACAGACTTCCTACATTGTGTCCAAGCAAAATTGTGTTGCAGACAAGCTGGGCAGGACAAGGGCACATCTGTGGAGAGCTCTTCAAGTATAGCTACTTGCCTTCTCTTTGAACAAGAAGCTGACAAAATTCTCCTCCAGTACTCCATGCTAGAAGGCCTGGAAGACAGATGCCTTTTCTTTGGACAAGAATAGTATTGTACGGTTTTCCAGCCTTTCAACTGATCCAGTGTATTTCTGAAGATTCAGAAGGAACCCCCCCCCCCCCCCCCCCAAGATCATTGTGGTGACTCCCTTCTGGCCGTGGCAACAGTGGTTCTTCCTTTTCTTGGAAATGGCCAGGGTCAATTACCACAAGCTAGACCTGATCTACTCGCACCAGATCAGGGATGTTTGGTACACCCCAACCCCAAACTACTTCAGTTGACTGCCTGGATGACAGGGTCTTGATTCCCGGTGGTTACCTGTTTACTAAAGACTTGCAACAGATACTAACGGAGGCAAAATAATCTGCTACTAGAAAATCATATATTAGCAAATGGAAAATGTTTTCTAGTTGGTGCCAAAAAAAAAACAAAAAAAACCCAGCATCCATTCGGGACTAGTTCTGTGGTTTACAATAGTTGTGTGACTTTTTATGCTATGGCCTCCTTTACTCCTGTATAAAGATGCATTCCATATCCCTAAAGCAGTATTCATAACTTAAGGGATCTCCTTCAAGGATAGCTCAAAGTCTGGTGAGTATACTAAAGCCTTCTGTACTCCTAGGCATTGTCCATCACATGTACGCTTCTCACGAAAGACGTATGATATAAAGGTGATGTACGAATGCATACACTCAACTTCTTTGCCGCCAGTCTAAATGCAGTAATTGAACTTCGGTCTGAACTCCCTTCTGCTTTGCTGATTGCCAAGCTGTGCCCTGCTGCCTTTTAAAAAAAAAAAAAAAAAAAAAAAAAATAGTGCTGTTGGGTTCATGTCATCCAGAAAAGGGAAATGCCAGTGTGGGTGGCAGATTCCCCATAAAGACTGTCCTGAACAGTGTCTTTCCTGTTTGGATGCTTCCCATGACCATATGAAGTGTTCCATCTGACATGCTTTTGTCCCCAAGACACTACATAGTTGTCTGACCTCTTGATCTATTTACTTTGAAAACCAATGTCTTAAGCTGTTGGCTGAAGAAGCTATGGTGAAATCTTTCTGTCCTGAGGGTCAGCTATATGCTAAGAAAAAAGCCAAAAGCTTTGGTCTGATATGGCTGCTGTCCAGCCACCCCCGAATGTCTCTCTCGAGGCTAGTGAAAGACAAGAGGATTGTCCAGTGGTTGCTTCTGATTCCTCTGCGGTGATCCCATCAGAGGGTTGCATGGAGCTGACTTCTCACACATCCTCAGAGGGTTTACAAACACCCGCTCCTAAGGTTGAGGCGGGAACCTTGGCTGATTTATATCTAAGGGACTGGGGGGATTCAGCAGATCTTAATTAGGGAGGAGATCCTCACTACGCTTATTGAATGTCATCAGGGGTCTGACTCTCCATGGATGTTTCATGTGGATGTCCTGCAGAGACGGATGCAGAAAATCAAGCATATTTCCCCTGTAATTTAAGGATCCCAATGAGAATGGCAGGATTTTACTCTGGCCATTTAATGCTTTAATGGCTTTAAAACTCCCTGAAGGGGGAACTACACTCTTCAGCTGAGGATCTGGATTCTGGGTAAGACTCTCTGGCTTAGTCTTCTCAGTTTTCTTCCCCATTGGACTATTGTTCAGAGAAAGAGGATTCTATTAGTCTAGATTCCCCTTTTGGAGGAACTTTCTCTAGGTGAAACTGTTGCTCACATGATGGAGTTTAAGTAAGATTGTTCTCAAGTGTCTGACATTCAGAAAAGGTATTCTGAGCACCTCCAGATGGAGTCTCTCTTAAGCCATCAGCTGTTCCCCCTGCACCCAAGAAACCTGATGGATTCTATAAGATGCCTAACAAATGTAAATTCCTGTATAAATGCCCTTCTGTAGTGTCTCTCTCTCTCTCTCTCTCTCTTCTGACAAGCCCTGCAAGCCATTGCTCCTACCAAGTTGACCTCTTCCAATAAGGATAGTAGGACTGTGGAGACGCTGGGCAAAAAAGTTTACACTGCCGCTACTTAATCCTTTCAGGCCAACAGCCATCAGGCTTGCATGACCAGGTATGTTTTAGCCCTTCTTAAGTTTCCAAAGTGGTTTCTGACCTTCCGGACTAGGAGGGAGAAAGGCTTTTGCCCTTTCCGTGTTTGGCTGTACCTTCCAAGCTGCGCACCACTCTATTAAATGAAGGTACAGTGCAGATGATGCTCCTCCAGGGCTGCTGCCTTTGGTTCTGTTATGAGGCATGACTCTTGTCTTCATCTTCTGTCTTTGCCTGATCACAGTAAGGCCAAACTACTGGATGCTGCTTTGGATAATAAAAATCTTTTTGGTGCTGCTGTTGCTGAACTTTAAGTCTCTCCAGGATAAGAGGAAAGCCTTGCAGGAGTTGAAACCTATTTTGTTCCTCCTTTTCCTGGGTTGCAGAGGAATTATTCCTCCAAATTTGCTTTTGTGTATAGGCAGTCTCGCCCTCCCCCTAAGGAGGAAAAAAGGATTCCAGATGTGTGCCTTCTGCTAAGTCTACTCAAACCCCTATCTACAAGAAATATGCTTTTCAGGCTAAGCTGGGTTCCATTTGACAAGTTTGTCTCCCCTTTCCCTCTGCCAGATTCCCTTTCTCTCCATTTTTCTTTGTCTTTTCCAAATTGGGTAAAGATCACAGCAGATTTCTGGGTTCTGACCATTATCCCCAGGGGTATTTCATGGTTTGGAAATCCCTTCCTCCCTTTTTGGGCATCCCTCAACCTCCTCGGGAACAACTTCATCTTTTCCTAGAGGTGCTCCATTCTCTTTTGGTCCAGGGCACCATTCAGGCTTTGCCTTCTGCCCAGGTAGGGAGGAGTTTTTATTCCAGGATGTTTTTGGTTCCCAGAAAAGAGAGGACTTTGAGACCAATTCTGGGTCTTTCCCAGCTCCATGCCTTTCTCAATATTTCTTCCTTTCGAATGTTGTCTCTTCAGACTCTTTCTTCTTCTTCTACTCCAGGGCTTTCTGATCTTTCTGGATCTCAAAGATGTCTGCATTCATATTCCTGTCCATCCCCCTTTTCAGGAAATGTATGTCTCTGTCTGTCTCTGTCTGTCTCTGTCTGTCTCTGTCTGTCTCTGTCTGTCTCTGTCTGTCTCTCTGTCTGTCTCTGTCTGTCTCTCTGTCTCTCTGTCTGTCTCTGTCTGTCTCTGTCTGTCTCTGTCTGTCTCTGTCTGTCTGTCTCTGTCTGTCTGTCTCTCTGTCTCTCTCATTTTCAGTTCTTTGCTTTGCCCTTTGGCCTCTCTACTGCTGAAGGGTATTCACCAAACGCCTTGCTCATGTCATTCCTTTTTGAAGGATGAGAAGAGTTCAGATCTTTCCCTATCTGAACAATATGCTTATTCAAGCCCCCGCCCCCCCCAACATTCTGCTTTAGGGTCTCCAGTTTGCTGTTTCACTGTTGGTCTTGGGTTCACCATCAACTTCTGGAAATCCACTCTGATGCCTTCACAGGAACATCCCTATGCTGGCATTTATGCCTGCCCACAAGGCCCTGTTTCGTACTGTTTTTTTCCACTCGCCACTTCCGCTGACTTTAGTAACGGACAAGGAATTTCTTGGAGGGTCCTTTAGTTCATAGCTTCCACCATTCCCATGCTTTCTCTGGCCAGACTCCATATGAGAAAGCATTAGTTGTACCTCAAGTCAGTGTGGCTCCAGCATTGCCACCCACCAGGACGTCCAGTACCCTTTCTTCACTGTCTCGAGCTTCAGTGGTGGATTCCTCAACTTTCTCTCAAACTTGCGGGTCCCTTTCCAGGCTCCAGTCCCATCACAAGAGCTCTTTACAGACATCTTAGACAGGTGATTGTGGGGGTGGGGTGGGGGGGTGCTCTGTCAGTTCTGTCAAGGTTCAGAGTCTCTGGCCTCTCCAGAGTTTGGACCACATCAGTGTAAAGGAGATGAGGGCTCTGCTTCTAGCTGTTCAGGAATTTCATTCCCTGTTTCATCCTGGGCCCCTCAAAATTTTCACAGACAATACCACAGTAATGTGGTATGCGATGTCAACAAGCAAGGGGTACAGGGCCTTACCTTCTTGCAGACTTGCTGATCAGGTCTGGAATCTAGCTGTCCAGTATAAGTGACTGTTCAGGCAGTTTACATTACCTTAGAGCACAATCTAGTGGCAGACTGAGCAGATACAACACACCAGCTCGCGGATGTATGCTTCACAGAGATATGTTTCTCGACATTGTCCATCAGTAGGGTATTCCCCAGGTAGATCTTTTTGCCTCTCTGATCGGAAGACTTTCTCTATTCTGTTCTAGAGTCCCAAGTCCTCTGGCTTAGAAAGTGGATGCCTTGTCTTTTCCTTGAAAGGGCATGTTTCTGTACACCTTCCTTCTCCTTCATCTGTTACCATGAGTCTTGCACAAGATCAGGCAGGACTCTCCCAAAATCTTGCTAGTGACTCCCTTTTTACCCAGATGGCATTGGTTCCCCCTTCTTTCTCATTTGGCCAGGGGCAATCACCACGTTGGCAGGACACTAAACATTGATGTGATGAGAGACTTCGGGACACAAGTGGACAGTGGTCTCACTTTCGAGAACCACATTGCCACAACAGTCAGGAAATCTTTCTACGTGGCACACCTCATCACTAAGGGCTTTTCATCCAGAAAAAAGGAGGTCATTGTCCCACTGTACTCATCCCTCATTAGACCCATTATAGAGTATAATGCCCCATTTGGTATGTATCTCACAAGACATCTACAACAGCTGGAGAGGCCACCGAAATGCCTCACTAAAAGAATCACAGGCCTAAAGCAGATGCCATATGCTGACAGTCTAAATAAAAACTCCAGCTATACTCTGTGGCATATCATCTACTCTGAGGCGATCTCTGCTTAACATACAAGGCCATGTCAAAGCCTGAGCTGTTGGACATGCTCCACTTAAAGAAATCCCAATCCCTCAGAGCCACACGCTCCAGGGATCTGAACCTTATCACAATGAACAAAACATGCTGGAGGGATAGGTTCCTGACCCTGAGACTCCCCATACTCTGGAATAGACTGCCCATACATGTCAAGCAGAGCGCCTCATTGGCCCTCTTCAAAAGGAACCTTGATGATTGGATGGGAGATAGGAAATTCACCCCGGGGATCTTGTCAGTCACCTTGCTAGACAGGGGCCCAGAGAAGTAAATATTATGGGGAAAAAAATTTCCAGGGAATTGTTATGGCTAGGCTTGCATAGGCCTTGGGGCCGATAGCCTAGTACCAACCTATGAACCTCACTGGGTGGATCTTCTCATACAAAACACTTTTTCATCTTCACTTGTCCACTCATCAACTGATGCTGTGAGTGATCAGCTTTTATTTTTTAAACAAGAAACATCTTTGCTTGTGCCCTACATGATAGTTTTAATAATTATACATTTATATAAATGAAAATAAACAATAGTGACACAATCTCAGTTGCAAACATTATACATTACAAACCGTGCCCCCACAGCTGTAGCTGAAAACATTATACATTACTTTTAATATATCCGGTCATTGTCAGTCAACCATTACATAGCTCCTTCAACTCCTACCTTCTTTTAAAACTCGTCCCTCCTCTGCTTGTATTGATCCCATAGTTCCCATTTTTTCCTATGTAATTTGCTCCTACCGTTTTACTAAAGATCGCAGTTACAGTTGTTTTATCGCTGCTACTATCTTTGCTGCTACTATTAAAGTTGGTTTAGACTTTGATTTCCATTTTCTAGTAATTGCTTTTTTGGCAGCCATCATAATTGTACTCTGCAAGGCCTTACTATGTCTAGGCAATTCCAGTTCTGTATCATAGCTCAAAAATGATTTCTCTAGTTACTCCAGTTTGCTTACCCAGCATCTCTGACAGAGCAGTCTGCAGGGAATCTTTAAAGTCCCCCAACTCATTATACTCCCAGAAAATATGATCCCTGTTATCTCCCATCCCCCCATCACACCTCCAACATTTGCTCTCTGCCCGAGAGAAAAAAAATATTTTGGAGTCTACTTAGGGTATAAAAATACCTATGTAAACACTTCTAAGCAAAGATCCAAAATCTTCTAGATTTTGTTGCATATTTGGGAGATGTACATATATCCCCCCATTGTTTCTTTGTGAATTGCTTATCCAGCCTCTCTTCCCAATCCTTCCAAACCTCTTTTGATTGATTCTTATAGTTATCATGCAATATTTTATATGCTGTACTAATTATTCCTTTCTTAATAGCAACTTATGTTCTAGATTCTACTAAAAACTCTATCAGTGCTGTTTTTTTTTTTTTTTTTTTTGTTTAGGACGCCCCTTTTCTTTCTCTTTGCCTTCCCTAACCTGCAGTCCAAATAAATTTATTGTCATCTTCCCGTTCTGTTAGCTTTCCCTCTCTAGTTACTTGCTTCCAGTACCTTGGTTCCTTTGCCAGTTTTCTCCAATGTATTCCAGCCCCCTCTTACCTATTGTCTGTATCCCTAATTGCAGTCAACCCTATTGGCAGAATGTTTTCTCCATTCCCATGTTGGCTTAGTTCTTTGCTACTTTTATGAATGTAATATTATGTACGATTATTGTTGTTCTCCTTAAAGGTCTGCATCCAGAATCCCAGTCTCTTATTGTTTCTTGAGCTTCCCACGTTTCATCATCTCTTTCCACTTTTAATTATAGTTTTCTGTTTGTGGTATGTATAGGACGGTCTATAATACCAGATCAAACATTTAGGTTTTCGAATACCTAAACATGGAACTAGTAATATCGAAAAACCGCGAATGGCCATTTTCACACAGGGATAGAATTTCCTTGGCCGTAAAAAAAAAAAAAAAAAAAAAACTTTTAAACTCAAATGAAGTGGGGGGCTGTGCCCCCCCCAACTAAATATACAAACTCCATGATCGCTCTACATTGGACAAAAGGGCAACATCCGCATAATGGCCAAGGGCATTCTTTCCCTGCGTGAAAGCGGATGTTCGCGGTTTTTAGATTTTGATATTACCATTCGATGTTTAGGGATTCGAAAACCTAAACGTTCCATCTGGTAATATAGACCAATTTGTATGTGGGTACATAATTTACCACTATTGCTTTTGTTTCAGCTTCATTAATTTTGTATCCGAAAAAGGTTTGAAACAGTCTCAATATGTTCCACAAGACTGTAATGTCCCTTTCTGGTTTTGGCAGGTATAAAATAATGTCATCTGCAAATGGAGCCAGCTTTTCTTGATTACCATAACAATTATATCCTTGAATTTCTGAGTCTGTTATTTTCTTTGCCAGTGGTTCTAAATATAATGCAAATAACAAAGGGGGTGAGGGCACCCCTGCCTGGTTCCTCTGCTCAAGCAGAGATGATCAAAGAGGACCCCACCCACTTTGTCTCTTCCGATCCCTCATATATCCTCCTAACCAATCTTATAATTATTACCAGGGAATGCGAATGCTTCCATTGCTCTGCTCATAAACTCCCATCTAACTCTGTCAAATTCTTTCCATGCATAAAGACTCACCAACAACTGTGTTTTTTTTACATTCCTTTTCCCTCTGGATCATCACCGTTCTGTTAACGTTGTAAAGCATTTTCTGCCCAACCACATTGATCTATATCAATTTTGGCATAATTTTTGCCATTCTTTTAGTCATTGTAGATATAAACACTTTATATTCATGATTTAGTATTGAAATGGGCCTGTTTGAAGTTGGATCTGATAGATTTTTACCCTCTTTAGCTATTACAGTTACCACCGCTTTCTTCCATGATTTTGGTACTTCTCTTACAGTACTGTTAAACAAAACCTTCCAGATCTTTATTAGTTTTTCCCTCCTAGCTTCCAAACTTCCACAGGAATATCATCTATTCCTGGGGACTTTCCTGTAGATTGGTTATACATCACCATTTTTTTATCCCCCAACTTCCTATCTTGTTAGTAATTGAGTGTCCCCTACCTCTAACCTTGGCATATTTAATTCTTTCATAAACATTTCCATTTCTTGTTACTTTCCTTGTTATAGGCTGCTTAAGCTTTGTGACAGACCTTTGTACTTTCTGTTGCCTGAGTCGTTGGACTAAAAGTTTTTGTGCTCTAGAGTTCTCAAAAAACAGTTGCTTAACAGCAGTATTTTTAAACTCCTGCATATTCTCAAGGTAATCCCTTATTTTCTGTTTATCATTCTGCAGTTGCTCCTCCTCTTGTTCTGTGAGAGTCCCCCTATTATGCAATACTTTAACATTTGTCAGTCCCTCTAAATATTCTTGTTGCTTCTTCACCGTATCTCCCTTTCTTTTATTTCCACTCCCCTTTTAAATTCTACTTTAATTTTTATCCCACTCCCTAGTTATATTTTCAGAAGAAATTTGCATCTTCTGTAATGGCTCCTGAATAATTTCCACTACCCATTCCTTTTGTGTCTCTTCCTCTTGTATCAATAGATAGGTGGGAAAGCACCAGTGCCTCCTTTTTATTTCATTACTCTGTGTTTTTATTTTAATTATTGGTGCATGATCTAAAATAGTTATTGGGTGGCTATCAAGACCTTCAACTGAATGCACACATTCCTGTGAAATGTAAAGTCTGTCTAGCCTAGCCCACTTTTTTGTATCTTGAGGAATATATAAATTCACTCTGAACTCCTACTACTGAATTCACATCTTCCATGTCAAATAGTTTCATAAAGTTCTACCCTCCTTAATATTTTCCCTCCTGGGCCCCAGACACATCTTCACTGTTGGAAATCAAATTCCAGTCCCTGCCTATAAGTAATATTCCCTGCTGAGAGCTGATTACTTCTCACAGAATTTTCTTAAGCGCCATTATAGCAGTTGTTGGTGGAATATAAATACATGTCGGTGTAATCCTCCTCTTCCTCCCTTGCCAGTAATCCTCTAGTACTGCAAAGCTACCATCTTTTTTTTTTTTTTTCAATCCTCTTCTATTATTGGAGCTCCTCTTGCAATTAATACAAATACTCCTCTCCATTTACCCCAGGTATTCCGCTGAATAACCACCCCAAAAACCTTTTCAAATTCACATGTTCAGTTCAGTTCTTTCCAAGTGTGTCTCTTGTTGCATAGCTATTCGCACTCTACATTTTATTAATATAGTTTACTAGTCTCTTTTCTGTGAAACCATTAATATTTACAAAGGATCATATTCTTGAGAAATTATTATTCCCACCTTTTATGTATAACAGCTTTTTTGTTAAATATTTAGTTCCAGCCTTTGTGTTGCATGCATGTACTGTTTGGCAGGTAAATGTTTTATACAGTTGCTTCTTGTCATCTCAGGTTGAGCCTATATCACATCTTGCAGAACTTTGTTTTATTGAAAACCCTCAAACAAAAATAAACACACATACCCAATACCCCCTAAATTCTATTACCTTAACACTCAAAACTATGTACATCAAAGTTTTCCCCTCCAAATAAGAACAAATGTTCCAAACTGACAGCCACACACAGAGACTCTAGCAAAACTAAAAAGATTATCCATGCTATGATGCATAGTAGAGCCTGTGATTCTGTTAAGTGCTGTCTGGTTTTGCTTTATCTTTATAGCTGGATTAGTGGGAAAACGCTTGATTGCTTTTAGAAAAATTTTCTCCAAGTTATTTCTCTTTACCTGATTGTCAGCTAGAGACATTAGAACCAGATACAAAACTGTTTGCTAGAGAAAAAGCCCTATAATTAATATTCTTGCTTTCCCTTAAAACTTGTTGCAGTGTAAAGCTAATGGCCTTAACCTAGTCATTCCCCTATGAAAGAATGAGAAAAAGCAGAATTTTTTTCTTTTGTCATGCTCTTTTAAACAATTTTTTTGCCATTGCAGTGCCTATATTTCTTAAATCTGCACAAGGAGAAGGAGAGAGAATAGAAAAACAAAAACAGGAACACCTATTTACATTACTATCCCTATTGCACTTAAAAATAACTGAAAAAACTTTAACTTGCAAATTAAATCATGCACCATTTAAACAGTGGTATTAAGAAAACAAAATACATTCTCTCTCTCTCTCTCTCTCTCTCTCGTTTTCCCCTTGCCCAAGTAGTTTTCCAAACACTAATGACATGAAATAGGGCATATCTTTTAGTTAGCTCCTGTGCTTTTTCTTCCCCTATCTCAAGCGTTTTCCGTTGAAACACTGGGAAATGTTTCACTGGCCCAGTCTTTCTGTGATCTTTGTTACCAGAAGAAAAAGAAGCAGAATCTCCTTCTCTGTCACAGTTCACTTTTTATTGGACAAACTTTTGTATTTCTTCCTTAGCATGTACTTCGTCACAAAAATATTGTGAAGGTAGCTGGATACAACAATTTGAATCTAACACATGCTTCTCGACATTCCCTGAATAATGGGATACATTTATTCTTCTGCTTGGTGTACAATGAATAGTCATTCTCCACACACTGCTGTATCCCACTTTTAGTACTTTGTCTTCTGCTACAGTTTTTCAGAAATAAACTCCTCCTGCTGGTAAGATTGCATCTTTACTATTAAAGGTGTAGGTTGTTTTCTCATAGCCAGGTTTGGAGCATACACGTGATGTGCCCTTTAAATTAACAATTCCTGTTGTGGAATATCAGTCCAGTTGCTTATTTGTACTTTGATGAAATTAGTACAGTCTGTTCCTTCCAGCATCTCAGGCACAGCAGAAAATCTCAGGTTTTCTCCAAGTGCTCTGGCCTCAAATTCTGTTTTTTGAAATCTCTCCTTGTGCAGTCTAATATTCAGCCAGCCTTTTCTTCATTTCGACCTCTGAGTTTTGCAGTTTTATATCCTTATCCGAGTATCTGTTTAAAGCTTCTTCCATTTTTTCCCAGCCTTTTATTGAGTTGATATACTCAATCAGTGTTTCATTTATTTCGTTCCAGTCTGTAGGTTACTGGAAGTCATGTCTGGAGCTTGCACTGCTTAGCTACAGTATTTTTTTTATATCACCTTTTGTAGCTGCACTTACTAGCCAGTTACTGAAATTTAGTCAGAAATCCAGGTCCACTGGCTTTCTCTGCTTTCTTGCCACCAGGATCCCCTATCTGTGGAGGTTCGTCTAGTGCTTCCTGATTTGTGTGATCTGCTCCATGCTATGTTAGCATATTCTTCATTTAAAGCTCACCTGTCAACAGTTTCTCCTTGTTTGCCCTTGATTCCTCCTCTGGCCTCTAGATTCAAGGCCAAGCAATTTCTTAAAGGTGTCCTTCATATCAGGCCTCCCAGGAAGCCTATTGCTCCTTCCTGGGACCTCAGTTTTGTACTTTTGAGCCTACTGCTTCAGCTTTCTTACAACATTGTACTTGGAAGGCTGTTCCTCCTTTCTAAGTTTTATATAGAGACAGGGTGTCTCTTCGTACTAATCCTCATTTTTTGCCCAAGGTGGTCAATGAGTTGTCCATTAATCAGTCTGATCATCTGCCTTCCTTTTTCCTTCTCTGCAGTCTGCCAGTGAGGTTCTTCACACTTGGATTTGCATAGATTTGGAAATCTGAGTTGCTTTTTGTTTCCTTTTTTCCCAGATCTTTTGGTTTTAGCAGTTTTCTGAGCAAGCCATCTCTTCGTGGATTTCTAAGGCCATTTCATTTTGTTACTCTTTTTTTTTTCATAGTAAATGTCTTTCCTCATCAGTAAAGGCTCATTCTGCCAGGGCTGTAGCCTCCTCTGGTGCTTTTTTTCAAGGGGCTGGATATCATTTCCATCACAGAGGCTGCTACTTGGTCCTCTGTTCATAATTTCATTAAACATTACACGTTGGATGTTATTTCCAGGGCCAGAGCTGGCTTTGCCAGGTCTACCCTGCCTGGGTTCCTGGAAGGCCCTTTATGCCATTCTCCTCCCAGTCTTTCTCTTGAGTTTTTGTATTTTCCCTTTTGTGCTCTCACTTAGGTTATGTATTCTGCAACAGTGTTATGGAAGGACATAGTACAGTTGTGTAAAATCTTACCATAACAGTAAATGTCCTTTTCTTCACCATTGTAGTATTTGCACCCTTCCTTCATCCGGCCATGTCTGCTCTAGCCTTCTGGCCGAAGACTCTTCTCCCTTTTTCTCTCCATCTGGATGCACATGTTTTTCCTTGCCCTTAGGGGCATTCTGTTCCTGTTGGTATACTGGCTGGATGTTTGCTATCCTTGGCAGGAGATCCCTTAGGTTATGAATAATGTAGCAGTAAAGAGAAGGACATCTCCTGTTATGGTAAGATTTTACACAACTATACTTTTCATTTATTGGCCATTTCAGCATGTCTGCCCATGGACCCTCCTCTTTTAATACTTTCTAATGTTAAAATGTTTTTGAAAGGGGTTTTGCATAAGGGATCTCTGAGAAAACTGGTGGCTCCTCCTTGGCATCTTAACTTTGTGTTTAGAGAAGCTAACGCTTGCTCCATTTGAACCCAGCGAACCTGGCTGTCTTGATAGTCTTAACATTGAAAACACTTTTACTGATTGCTTTTGACCTCTGCAAGAAGGGTGCCTAAGTTTCAGGTTATGGTGGGTCACCCTACCTCATTTTCCACAGGGAGAGGGTTTCTTTTATGGCTAAAGTGGTATCCGAGTTTACTTTAAGCCAAACTATTTATTTATTTATCTTCACGTTTTCTTTCCTGAAACTAAACATGAGGGGGAAAGGATACTCTATATCTTGGATGTCCACAGACAGCTCTGGTACTATCTTTACAAAACTAAGTCATTCAGGTCTTCGGATCTAATGCTAATTTCTTGTGAAGGTAAGTAAATTTATAACGTGTCAAAGCAGACTGTTTTCAAATGGTTGTCTAAGGCTATTACCTTTCGTTTTACTCACCACAACAGAACTATTCCATAAAGGGTCAAGGCTCAGTCTACCAGGTCCTTGTCTTTATGTATGGCTTTTTGAAAAGGGTTGGATTCTAAAAGTAATTCCAAAAGCAGCAACTTGGTTCTCTGTACATACCTTTGCAAAGCACTATAAGCTGGATTCCTGGTCTAGGTTTGGTTTTCTTATGGTCATTCTCCTGGGGCTTATTCACTCTTACACCTTCCAGAATTTGAAAGCTGTGGTAGTCTAACCATGTAGCTTGGCCTACTGAAGCAGTGATCAGTATGAAGAGTATAGTACAGAAGTAAACCTACCACAACAATAGATGTTCGAATGATAACTGTTGCAGTAACAGTTCTCTCCCTCCCTCCCTCTACCTTGTTTCTTATTGTGGTGTTTTTTCTGGGGTGTGGACTTTTTTTATTTTTTGTTATTCTTGCATTGTTCTTTCAGAACCTAGGTATGAAGGGTTCCAGGGTGTGGACTTTTTTTATTTTTTGTTATTTCTTGCATTGTTCTTTCAGAACCTAGGTATGAAGGGCTTCGTACCCAAACCTGTTTTTTTAGTCAGCTCAGTGAGTGGAAGGTGCCCCGAAGATTTGGAAGCTGGCTGGCTGTTTTAACTGGTATATCTTGTTACTTTTTTTTTTCCGTCTCTCTCTCTCTCTCTCTCTCATGTTTCCTTTGGAACAATGAGAAAAACTTCACTTGGAAGTTGGAAATTCTATCTGTGCACTTCATTGTTGGGGGTTATGATCGCCGTTCTTTCTGCTAGCTAGCTCTCCTTGTGTTGGATTAACTTTATTTTCTCCTTAGCTTGTTCTGCATCCAGAAATGTCTTTGGTCCTCCAGGAGGAATGTTCTGAAGAAAGCTAGATACAGCAGCTTGAATCTCACACCTGCCTTTGAAGATTCCCTACTTGCTGGAACAAAAATTTTCTTCTTTTCTGCTGGCATACAGTGAATAATAATTTTCCACAATCACACTGCTGTCTCCAAGTATTAATACCTTCCTTTCTGCCACAGTTTTGTTAGGATCTACTCTTTCTGCTGAAACAATGGCATTTTTACTATTATAGGTCTTGGGTGCTTTCTTGTGGCCATTTTTGCATACACCTGAGCCCTTAATATTAACAAGTTGTGCTGTGGAGCACCAGTCCAGCTGCTTGTTTGACTTTGTAAAATGAATACAGACTGTTCCTTCAGTTCTCGGATACAGCAGAAAATCTCAGGTTTTCTCTGTGTGCTTTGTCTTCCAGTTCTGTTTTTTGAAACTGCTCTTCTTGAAGCTTCATACTCAGCCAACTTTTTCCTCATTTCATCCTCTGACTTTTACAGTTCTCGCGTCATCTGAATATTTAGTCAAAGTTTCTTCTATTTTTTTCTAGCCTTTTGTTTGAATTTATGCATTTCGTCATGTATTTTAATCACCTTTGAGCACCATTCATTAATTTCTTTAAATTACTGGCAACATGCCTTGTACCATAGCTGAAGC
>NC_056729.1:914143414-914168414 GCF_019279795.1 Protopterus annectens
AAACCATCAAAGGCTTAGAACAGCGAATTTTTTTTTTTTTTTTTTGTCCCCATCCCCCGGGGGGAAAAAATCGCTGTTCCAAGAAAACATGCACAAGCACACCAAAATAAATAATCCACACATATACACCACAAATCCCTACTTCTAACCCTACACTAAACCATACATACACTATCTATCTATCTATCTATCTATCTATCTATCTATCTATCTATCTATCTATCCACTTACCTTAACCCTAACCCCAAGGTCCGTAACTATCGCACACTCACCTTAACCTGGTCCGTTTGCACACTTACCTTAACCCGGTCCGTAACCTTCGCACCACAGTGGAGGGAATAGTGAAGCCGCATAAATGGCCCACCAAATTCTTTCCCTGGGAAAGAATTCGGTGTTCCGCGGCTTCGTGATAATCAGTTTTCGAACTTCACAGTTCAAACATATGGTGTTCGAACTGCTGAAGTTTCGACGAACTGATAGGAACCCGGTCTTGTCTGCAGTCAGTATGGCATGTTAGCTCACGAAGCTATTGCTGACCCAGTAGAAAGGCAAAATGGAAACATGCAGATGTAATAGTTCATCTTCCTCTACCAACAGGACTATAGGCTGTTGGTCAGTTTGGCATCTTAAAACTGTCCCAGGCTACAGACTTCCTCCTTTTACTCATTAAATCTGAGCACATAAAGACCCCTCTCCAGATGTTTTGCCATGTGTAAAGTTTAGCTGCATCTGTAAATGCCTCAGGCTGCTGTCTTGTTTTTCTGAGAGTTCTGTGAAATTTAGTATTTTAATGCGTTTATAATTACATGGGTGTCTATGCCCACAAGTTGTATACAACTCCTATAGTGATCCACATGAACAAGCAACATCCATCCACAGGGTGTAGTAGGCAACTAAGGAATGGAAGTAAATTGCCAGGACTTTTTTTTTTCCTGTTTATACTTTCTACGCACACCTAGATCAGATTTAGGTTTGACAGTCAACCTGCTGCATGTCTCTGAGAGGTAGGAGGAAACTGGAGGACTCCAAATAAAACCCAAGAAAACATGCAGAGCCCAGCCCAGAATGGGACTGTAGAACCTTGCGCTCTGATGTTCTTAATGTGCTACTGTGTTGCCAGTATATATGCATATGTGTATGTACATAAAGTAAGTTACTACTTGAATTAATTTTAGTTAAAAAAAAAAAAAATACCTGTTGCTTTCATTTGATGGTATGTAGACTATGCTTTCTCTTATGTCAAGAAACGTAGTATACTTAGTAAAACTATATATATTTTTTCATAACTTTAAAATGTTTTCCCTTCCTTACATTGACAGCCTTGAAGACTATGTGATTATAGTTGGCATCTTGGCTTTTTTTTTTTTTTTTTTTAATTTAGGTTCTTATCCTATTCTTTATTTGGACTTCCAACAGATGTTCTGTCTCTCCAGCACCTTCAGAGTTGTACATTGTATGCCTTGTTTAGTTTACTATTGCTCATGATGATGTTTAGTCCTGTGTACAAATCTAATTATTTAACATTAGGTAGTGTTAGTATAAATGCTAAGTGCTGTTTTTCTCATGCATTTATATTCCTCTCTTGTAAATTTTACATCGGATTTGGACACTGGTGTAAGCATACTTTAGGTGGTCTTTGACTTAACTGAGCACAAATGTTTTTCAAATCTTTAAAATGTTTAGACTTTCCTTACATTGATAGCCATGCATGTATGCTTTTTCTGAGTAGGAGCGCCACATACAGACTTGCTGTGGGGGCAGTTTTGTCACTGCTAGTCCTAAAGCACCTCTGCTAATATCTGCCAGGCTGAGAACTTCCAGGTGTTGCTTTCTCTGCCTCTCCATCCTCAGGACTAGATTCCATATGTTTATTCTTCCCTTCTTTACAGCAGTGGTTTGGGAATACACCAGTGCTAGAACCAAGTATTACTACTATCCTTTTGGCTAAATTTGCGAATACACCAGTGCTAGAACCAAGTATTACTACTACCCTTTTGGCTAAATTTGGGGGCTTTTTAATAATAATTAAATTTCATATGTACTTTCAAACCTGTACTCATAATTGCAGAAAAGGCAGTAGGATTTTTTTTCTGTTTTGAGTACGTTCTTACACTTTGTGTTATGACTACCTTCATTTTTGTATGAGTGTGTATTTTATAGATCTCCACGCATTCTAATATTTGATCTTTGTGGTTGTGGTGGTTTCCGTTTCTATTTAATCTCGCTCTTTTGGCTTTCTCATGCTGCTGCTCTTACTTTAGCTGCAAATTGTTGATAAGCTGATTTTTTTTACACTCTTTTAACTGCAAATTATTTAATTTATTCCTAGTGCTGTATTGAAAAGTATGGCTGCACATTGCTGGGCTGTTAAAAATGACCTGCTTGGCTAGGTGGCACAGAGGGATGGAGCATTACTGCAGCCAAGGTGACTGGGGTTTTATTAGCAGCCCTGACGCTGGAGGACTCCAGCAGGTAGAGGAAGAGCCAAGTGGTGTGTCCCAACTGGCACATAGAGTTGGTGCGATTACCCTGGTGGAGACCTTGGAAACAGTGTTCCCTAGGGAGGGGCATTGTTTGGAGGGAACACTCCTTGCAGAAGTGAGGTGATGGCCTCCATGGTTAGCCCATGCAAAACCTCTCAGTGCTTTGAGTGCATGCAGGGGTTAAGTTACAAATCGAGAAAATGATGAACCCCCTGTGATAGCTGCTTAAACAATGTCCTCTCCTGGCTCATTCTTCCCCAATGGTACAGAACAAATTTTTCCATTGTTTGAGATGGGGCTTATTATCGGCAGGCAGTGGATGTTCAAAAAATGCACGTGCTTTAAATTTGATTACTTTTTTTTTCTTTAGTCTTTCGTTTTTTTTTTATCTGTAGTTAAGGAGTGTCAGTAACATTGTCATGTTCGTGTGTATTAAATTGTGTCCGTTAATTGGCATAGAAGGATACAGCCCTGACTAACACAAGTTCATGTAGTGCACTGGGTGTCTTCTGGAGCTGTCAAAAATCGAGAGGATTGAAGGGGCTTTGACTGCTTGTCTGTTTTGGCAGAGTGGGAGTGCATGTCAATGGGCATTCATGCTGTGCTGATTAGCTCAGTAGAGACTGTGGAAAAAGTGCTGTAGTGCTTGCTCAGTCGTCGGGGATGTTTTGCAAGTTTTTGCTGCTTTCTGTGGTAAGCAATAGTCCTGTGTCACACCCCTTTCACATTTTGTGCTTGCATAGACCTGCTGGGCATATGTAGGTCATTGGAGCTAACGAAGCCAACCTGGAGGGCTAACAATCACAAGTCAACCCAGACACCATGAGCAGCAGTAATGGCTGTTAAGATCACTTCTTTCCCCACCCCTGAAATCTGGTACCAGTACAGGGGGAATGAGAAACCTTAAGCTAATGGCCAACCTGCTAAAAGATGCTGTATTGGTAGGAGTATGGACTCTGGAGCACTATGCTACTATGACGCATCAGCTCTGCTTACCAGAGGGAGCTTGAAATGGGGGATAATGTACTGTAACCTTTTGTATATTTCTTTTGTCTCAGTGGTGGCATTCTTGAGAACCCTTGCTTGATAGTTTGCATAGGATGGCCCACTCCTATCTTCAGGGCTGCAGGCATTGGGACAACTTGGCACTCCTGAGTTTTCCAGGCTAGTAACCTTCCCCAACTCGTAATTCACCATGCCAGCTGTCCCTTTCCATACTATGTCTTGCCTAAAGTATTATGTGCTACTGCTGCCCCAGATTTTCTCATGTGCTTTGGGGTCAGTAACTGGGTGGTCGGACTTCAGACTACATTCTTGCAAATGTTGTGCACATCTGAGTGCTGCATTTGCTTTTCATGGACATGTTGACATTTCAGTTAATCTTTTTCCTTCCTGTTTGGGAGTTAAACTTGGTGTTTTTATAGGGGAGGGGGCTAACTACTTGCTTTTATTGCCCTTCATTATTTTCTTCCCTTCTGGTATTACTTTGTGTTCCTGCCAAGAGAAGCTTAGTTATTTTATTTTTTTAAAGATTTGTGGCTTCTGTTTCTATTTTACAAACATATGGTAGTAATTTTAGCATTTGTTTCTGTTGTCCATTTAGAGTTTGTTGGCTTTTCCTTTTGAGGTGCTTTTTTAACTTGTTGGCTTTCTAGGTGCTTGCTCTGTGTTTATTTATGGACAAAGGTATTTATCTTTGTTCCTTTGGAGTAAAGTCTTCCAGGGGATAGACACATTTTGCCGTCTCTCTCTTGTCTTGGAGAAGGTCACAGCTCAGGCAGGTATGACTTTTTGGAAGGAATTTACCATGGCTAAATTCCGTGCATGTGGGCTTTATCTGCCCTTTTGAGAGGGTTTGGCGTAGATTGATTCACCTTTACCTTTAGGCTGCCAAAATAGTCCATTCCTGGGACTTTGAAGTTGGCAAAGTAAATTGGTCCCCTCTATCAAGAAAAAGGGGCACGGAAGTTTTCTTCAGGGTCTGAGGTATTCTATTACATTGTTGAAAACGTTTTCGTCTGTTTCACTAGTTAAATTGGTGCTAAATGGACATTTGTGTAAATTACTGAGAGACCACTGATACTGATGTGTGCCCTCCCTTCCCTTGACCTTGATTATGGGAAGTTACTGGAGATAGTGTGTTTGGCATAGCATACATTTGCTGGCTTTATGCTCCACTTTTAGGTTGGAAGTAGACCTCCCATGCCAACTGGAAAACTTTAATTATGGGTACTAGAAGGTCCTTCCTTATTATTTCCTCTCTTGTGAGACTGATTTCATTGAGACCAGCACTGATTGATGTTATGCTGACAAAAAACTATGCTCCACTGCTCCAGTAACTTTAGCATTCTTTCTGCCACATGTGGATGATGTCTTGATGGAAGCATCATTGTTTGCGTCAATGCTAGTCTTACTAGAAACACCACTAACTTAATTTGACTGGGATTCTTGACTCTCTGATTGGTGTTGAGACATCTGAATCAATGTTTATGCCCCATATTTTGGTACTGCTGTTGATATTCTTGACTGCCATTGTTGAGGCCTATATTTCTTCAGTATGGACATCCGTCTCGTGTAGCTCGCAAGACATTTCCCTGCGAGCTACATCGCCGAAACCAAATGGCTGTAGCAATTTGCCGTAGAGCAATATGGCTGAATAGCATAGCCGCTGCAGCTGTACACTATGCACAGTAATATTACAACTGGTGGCGATCCCTACAGACAGCTGCCCAGCTGTATTCTAGCAGGGACGGCCATACTAGGTGTACCACATTCCGTATTCTCATGTAAGGAATGCATTTATTTTATTATTTATTTATTTTATTGTCATACACCTCTAGTACGGCCGTCCCTGCTAGAGTACAGCTGGGCAGCTGTCTGTAAGGATCGCCACCAGTTGTAATATTACTGTGCATAGTGTACAGCTGCAGTGGCTATGCTATTCAGCTGTATTGCTCTACGGCAAAATTGCTGCTGCAGCCATTTGGTTTCAGCAGTGTAGCTCGCAGGGAAATGTCTTGCGAACTACACGCTGGAACCCCTCTGTTTCATCCTGAATTCTGAGTAGTCAGTTCTCAATTTGTGGTACTCTTCCCACCCATTTAGTTATGATAGTAGTTATTCCTCTGTCCAAGCAATTTTATGCTGGCCATCCTTCCATGCAGTCTATTTAGCAGTACAGTGGGACCCAGGGCTTTTGCAGAACTTCTTCTGTCATTTCAGCTTACTTGAGGTCTTGTTGGTCATTCCTACAGATGTCTAAGAAACCCTACTGCAAAAGGAAGTACATAGACTCTGCTGTGTAGTTGCTCATAGCTGATTAGTTGCAGATTAATGAGGTTATTAATTCTTCAGCAGCCATGCCCTCTGCCCAAGATAACCCCCAGTTTGGGGAGATTGTGAAGATAGAAGCAGGCGTGGGACTGGTCTTCAGACCCCCACGTCCTGCAAGCAAACTTCCTTGTTGGTGCCTTTTGTTTTTAACATTGTCGGGATAGCCGTCAAGGCCAGCAAAAAGGCCTCTCCTAGTAGGAGCTAGAATTTTATTGTTAAAGATTCCTAAAACTGATAATGTTGATTTTTTTGCAATGTATCTTGGAGAGAGAGAGAGAGAGAGTGGTTCATCCTCCGGATACAGAATCTGCAGTGCTTTTCCACCTAGGGGATCGTGTATGTACAGCTTCTGCTTTCTTCCTGCACACTGTTAGTGTTTGGGCCATGCAGTAACTTTTTTGTTTTTAGAATAAATTTTCTGTAATGGAATAGATGCTAGTTGTACTGATCAAAGAATAGTTCTTGTGTGAGACTGCTGCTTTGTCAAAAATGGCCAGTCTAATTATGGATGTGGCTTTCGGTGCAACTAGAGGTCCACTGAGGGCTGTAACATCAGACATTATTGTAAGTCGCCAAGTTTTGGAATGTTTTGTTTCCCAGCCACAAAATAATTATGCCAGAAGTCAAAGCACATATGAAGAAGATGGAGCAGAAAAGTTTGTGTGAATTGCAGTTAGTATTTACTTTACTTTTCTTCCCAGCAAAATTCCTTCTCCAAAACTGGGAGTTCATGACAGTTGTAGGTTGTGTGAACAAGAAAATGAAAAAATTTGGGCATTAGATCCAGTAACCAGAGCAACTTCCAGAGAGGTCGCAGTACTCTTGTTGTGTTCTAGGCAGGCATCAGGAAGTTGTGGACTTCTTACAGGGGATCATCTGCATTTTTGAGGACTTTTACATGATTAATCCATTTTGGTGAAAGGTGATAATATTTGTCCATTTAACTGTTGGCATGGGAAACTGTTGCCATAAGCAGCTGGATGAAGCGTGTTGTATCCAGGGCTACGGGATTCCATTTCTGTCGATCCTACACCTATCTTTTTTCCCCTCTGCTAGGTGCTCTACCTTGCCAGTGAAGACTTGCAAGTTAGAGGTGCCACATCTCTTGTTGGTGGCAGGGGAATAATCTAGCAGATCCACAGACCAGAGAAGATGCGTATATTAGTCAGTATTCTTCTTTATACCAAAAAAGACTAAGGACCTTGGGCCCATTCTAGACTTGAGCGACTAAAGTCTTTTTATTCTCAGAGACACCTTTCACATTTCCCTGATGCAGTCTGTCCTTTAATGCTTTACTGATGGATTTTGGATGCGATACTCAAGACCTCCAGGGCACCTACCTTGTATACAAATGTAAGCAAGCACTCCACTAGGTATTAGTGCTTCAGTCAGAGCTAGTCACTAGGAGTTCTGGAAGCTTCTTTTTGTCATTTCTGGCCACAAGGTGATATACATGTCAGTGGTAGCAGTGCATCTGCCTGTGCCAGTAGGCAGAATTATTTCCGTCTTTATTACTGCTTTGTTTTGGAACAACTTGTCTGTGTGAAGCAGTCTGTCTTTTCTAATCTCTGGAAGAAGCAATGATTGCAGCCATCTCAGTGTGTGATGATCATAGGCTGCAACCTGTACTCTGTCCTACAGGGAGGGCCTCCATGTAAGCATGGGTGAGGTGCTTCTTATGTTTCTGGTCATCGCAGATTTTGGATAATGGATTATCTGCCTCTGAAGGTGCTGGGCCTTATGGTGGCAGCCATTCCAAGGATTTATCTTGCCAGATGTACTTGATAGATCTCTTGAACTCTTATATGACAAGATCTGCATTTCCTGAACCTAAAATGACATTTGTGGTAGACTGCTGTTAGCAACTTCTTTCAAGCCATCTGTAGTGTATTCTTCCTTCACCAGTGAAGCCATCTGTAGTGTATTCTTCCTTCACCAGTGACCGCCTTCTGTAAGCCTTGGGGTGGGAGGGGCAGTATAATGAGCAGATGGTTTTAAGCTGTCTTAACGTCAGAGGAGATGTATGTGTGTGTCATCATATGGTAGATGAGGTCAGTTCTCTTGATACTTCAGGTGTCACGCAGGTCATGCTGGCTGTCACCAAACAAAGAGAGAACATGGTGAACATGGTCCTGTCCTTTGTTTGGTATCTGACAGAGAGTATTGGAGTGCACCATGTTCGTAAACCTTTTTTTTCTGACCACATCCCTGAGCTGCCAGATTCACAGATGAAAAAATTGACCAAGATGCTTGCTGATGTCCTATACGAGTGCATCCTCAATCTCTCTGTGAAGAGGGGATTTGTAAATTGAGGAATCTGTGTTGCATCCTGTTCATATTCCTCTATAACTGTTTCTTCTGCTGAAGAAACTAATTTTCCTGAAACCTATTAAGAATTAATTCCATCTCATGGGCCAAGTTTCACCCAGACATTTACTTGCTGTGGCTCACCTGTTGGTTTCTCCACTTCCAGTAGTTGCCAGTAATCTACTGCTTTTCAGGAAGAATGATGTCTGTTCTTTCATCTAAGAAGCCCATTACTAAAAAGACGTGTAGGGACAAGTGGACGTGTTGTGCTATTTAGGCTGAGGCTAAGCGGTTAGATTACTCTTCCTTCCATTTCCTGTCATTCTTAACTGTTTTGCTGGCTTTTTTGGCACTGGTCTGAGGTATTCTTGTATGAAAGCTCTCTTTGTCATCATATCTTTATTATAAAAGTGTCTAAAGCCTTTGTTGTGCCTTCCCAATGCCTTGTTGTGACTTACTTTGGGACAAGCTAAGTCTGGTTTCATTTTGAACAGGCAGTTGAGGGTGAAATTGGGTACCTATTGTGGTTATTACCTCCAGGAGAATTACTGAGTTATATGTGTGGTCAGTGGATCCTCCATATTAGACCATTCATAAGGACTGAGTTATAGGAAGTAATCCTTAATGTGGTCTCTGAGTCTAATTAGACTTGAGCTATTCACTTGTCAATTTTTTTCACGATATATCAGTAGTGGAGGATACTTGTTCTACTGTATAGTCATTTTGAGTCATTCTGGCAGTTAAGGTACTGTTTAGACAGAACAAATTCCTTTTAGGAAGCATTCCTGTCCTTTTAGGTCAGAAGGTTCAGAAGTTACACCTGCAAAATGTGTTTGCCATTATGTTGAATTCAGTCATGCTTCACATCATAAACTTTTGCCTAGCATTCTTAAGACACTTTTTGCCATGGTTATGTCCACCTCCATGTCATTTTTTTCGTACAAAAATACTACTACTATAAATGACATTTGTGATGCTGCTACCTCATCCTTTTAATGCCTTTTTGAAACATTGTAAAGTGGTTCTGGTTTTCAGGTCTAAGTCCTCCTTTGAGGCCACCATTATCAAGTGTATGTTGTCATGTGGTCCATAAGGAAGAGTTTGGTACTCTGTCCTGCAGCTTATGGAGGATGGATCCAGACCTAGTTCTAGTATCCGAAAGGAGTAGGTCTGTCTTCTGTAACTATCTAGTCCATTTTTCTTTGTTTTGGTTGAGATGATCCTTGCTGTCTTATAGATTTCAAATAGTGTTCCTTTTTCAGCCTACCTCAGATCCAGAAAGGGAGTGCTGCCATTGCACATTGTGAATGGGAGGGGGTTCTACCTACCTGGGAAAGTATGGAGGTTCCCTGTGATCCTGAATAGGATAAAAAGTTGTATCTGAAACTGTACTTCACCACTCCATTTGGAGAATAAAAACCCTCCTCCTCCTAGTTTTCCTGAATGACAAGCACATGGCTTAACACTGCAGTTTCTTGTGCTATACCAGAATTTTTTAATGGTTTTCCTAGCAGTGTTCTTTCTTTTATCATTGGAATTCAGAAACCCATTGATGAGACATTTTTGTCTGTCTGCAAGGAAAGCGCAACCTGATAAGAATGTACTAGCAATGTATGTCACTGAAATGAAGAGGGGAACAGGTAGTGTATACATGCCAAGTAGGCCAAAGCATTTACTGGCTGCTTGGTGTGGTTATAAAGTAATAATTTTCCACTGTTGATTTTTCATGCCCACATTAAAACAGATTGTACCATTTCCTTGGATTGACAACATTTTATCCTTAGTTTGTAACATTTTCCAAATCATGTTCACAGCTAGTATATACCCTCTCTTGTAAGTTTCATGTTAAATTTAAAATTTGAAGCTCGCAAGGCTGATATTGTCAAAAAGAATGCTGACATTTTGTCATATGTGCAGTAGAATTAGAAAAGTCCTTTTACTCAAGACTGCACTAGAATGAAGTAGCTGTTATGCTCTTGCTTGCTTTTTGGAACAGTGGGGACCACCATCCCATCTTCTTTTCTTGTATATAACAAAATTTGCTGAATGTGGAAAAGCAGTGTACTACTGCACTGTCCTTATTCATTCAGAATCCGGACATTCCATCTGTTGTGGTCCTGTGATGAGCCATATTTATGGAAAGTGAATACAGTGAAGAATGTATACCTGTGGTCTTTTTGACACACACACGCACAAAATAAATAAATACAACTTTTGGCAATATGGCAGTAGCATGGCATGAAGAAAATTATTGCAGGCATCCTTATCCTCTTCAGTTGAGTTATACTTTTTTACTCTCTCTGTGTTCATTCTTTACACTTGCACATCATTTGATATGACTTCTAACATCAGCCATTACCTGACACCCACTTTGACTGCTTATCTTTCTTCCAATACATGTGTACCCACCTGCCTCATTTGGTCAGGTCTGATGAAGCACTGTTAAGACCAGAGAGAGAGTGTAGAATCGTAGACCTCTATTTTTGTGGCCTATGGAAAGTAGGGTGAGGTTACATGTAATCTCAATCTGCACACTCAGTATGGTATGACTGGTAATTTGTGCTGTAGCTAAAACCGCATGTAAGCTTGTCCAGTGCGACTGTTGTACCATTGTTAAGTGTTGAGTTGCCCCTGATTGGACAGACCCCCCCCCCCATAGACTGGTTTTCAGCCACTCTTACTCCTCTAAGGCTTTTGAGGATAGACTTGATACTTGTGCTGTCCCTTTGCAGGCAGGTAAATTACCTTTTTTTGTAAAAACCTTCCATTTTCTAAGTATTCTTTGTGTTTCATTACTTTTCTTTTCAGGAAAGTTATTTTAAAGATAAGGGGTTTTGAGTTTTAACAGACTCATGAGACTGTACTTTTAAAGGGAGCGCTCTTTTTTTTCGTGTAATTTTAAAAGTTTTGTAAAGTAACTGAAAGCCATTTTTCTGTGAAGAAATTGTGCTTATTTTACTTTTGTGGGGCTAGCAAAATGTTTTTTAAAGTGCTTTTTAATGTGTTTTCTGTGAAAAAAGTGACCCTTTTTTTTACTGTAACTTGTCTTTCCTGGGAAAGAGGCACTACTTTCAGCTTGATTGTGGAAGAAACTACCAGTCTAACGGTCAGTCCTTTTTTTCCAGTCGCAAAAAGAAAAGGTTAAGCAAACAGCCTTTGTCAACACAGCAGGCTAACAATTTTCCTCAGCCACAGGTGAGAGAGACTGCTATGGCCATTTATTGTACCTTAGGCCACTGCTCTTTTGACCCAGATTCCACTGATATAGCATCTACAGCCACTTCCTCTGTGGCTGTTGGGGTCCCGTCAGTGGGCAAGGGTGAACTCGCTTGTCATCCTTTGGGAAGCTGCTGACATTAGTAATATGGTTGGCCTCATTTTTCCTGAAAAAAAAAAAAAAATAGAAAGCTAACTATGTGCCTACTCCTTCCCAAATTCCCTTAGACAGGTAGTTTACTCGGTCTGGCTCCGGGTTTAATTCAGACTATTGATCCTTCTTGTAAAGTAGTCTCTGGTAAAAGAGAGGGATACCTCCTTTTCCTGAAGAGATTAAAGATTCTGAATCTGAACAGGAAGGTCAAGGGACAGATAGAGTTTTCTTTGATTTCTGATTAAGACTCAGAAGAGAGCTCAGTTTCTGAGTCTTCGTGTGCGGTCTGACCCTATTGATAGAATGTGATAGTGTTTTCAGTGGGAAGGACACAGCGGTTTCGCAGTCCCCTGAAAATACTATGAGTTGTTGCAGAACCTACACCCATTCCTCCTGTTTTGTCTGCTTTAGAGGATGTGTGTTAATGACTGAAATGTTCCTGATAGCCAGCTGCCCCTAAAAAGACAGATGGGAGGGTGTATAAAGTTCCTCAGTCTTTTAAGTTGTTGTAGACTATATTCGTAAACCTGACCCATTGCTGCTAGGCATTTTAATTACAATTCTACCTTTTCTGATAAGGATGAGAAAATTAATCAAGTATTTGGGGAAAAAAGTGTATACTTTTGCAATTTTGATTTTCAAAATTTTCAATTATAAGACTTCTGTGGTACAAGGAAGGTTTTATCTGCAGTTTCTTCCTGTGAGGCAAAATCTACTTTATTTTAATGCAAAGGTCATTACTTATTGTTTACAGAATGTGTATGACACTTGTTGATACTACTTCCAGGACTATGGCCACTGGTACTATTTTGAGGAGGTTTGCATGGCTGCATTCTCAGAACCTCCCAGATGATGATAAAAATGAGATTTTAAATTCCTCTTTGGAGAGAGATTTAGCTTTTGGGCCCCTCTGCTGCAGAGGTGATCAAAAAAGTGTGCAATGGGTAAACTGATCCATGGAATCTTGAAGATTTTTCAGCTGCCCTTTTCCAAAATTTCTAAGGGATTCTGTAACTCCACATCCAATTTTGGCAAAAAGCAGAATAAACAGTCTCAATAAAAATACATGCAAACAGACTTGCAAGAAGAAATGGACCCTACTTGCCAGAAAGAAACCTGCCACAACAATGAACAGTCCAAGTGACCTTGTGACCCCTCCCACCCTGGCCCCCCTTTTTTTCCCACAGATAGCCAGAATCTCCATTTTTTTCCTTTGACAACCAGTTGTTTCAGACCTGTTCTGAAAATTTTTTATCAAGGTTGCAGATGGCAATAGGAGGACATTTCTCCTTTCCAAGGGTTCATTCCTCATCTTCCAGATCAGACTGCCTTGTTTCCACCAGTTTTTCTTGGCATGCTGTTTCAAGGCGTGATAGAACCAGTTTCTCGGTTGCAGATGGGGAAGGGGTTTTATTAAAGGATGTTTATAGTGCCAAAGAAAGAAAATACTTTGGGACAAGTTCTGGATCTTTCTTTCCTAAACCTGTTTATGATGGTGCCCAAATTCAAAATGATGGCAGTTTGCAACCAGTTGCCTCTTCTTCCTCTTACAAGTTTCCTGGTAACAAACTTAAAAGATGCTTATCCTCATGTCCCTATTCATCCAGACTTCAGGAGTTTAAGATTTTGTGTGTCTGGATCGCTTTACCAGTTCTTTGCCATATCTTTTGGACTATATCTACTGCACCAAGAGTGTTCACAACATATCTTGCCCCAGTTATAGCTTGCTGCAGGCTTCAGGGTATCTGTATTTTTCCATATTTAGATGTCTTTCTTGTCTTTTGCAGAGTCTTTTAAAAAGTGACTGGAATCTGTGAGAGATCTCTTACACAGGCTGGGATTTCAAGAGAACAATCAAAAGTCTTTGACTCCTTCACACAGGATTGTGTTCCTGGGTTATCAGCTAGACACCTTAGTTCAGAGAGGTTTGTAGATCTATTTCTAAGGTTTTCCACTCAAAATTCAGTCACTGCTATGAAGTAGCTCAAGATTTTGGGTCCCATGCGTACCTCTCAACTGTCTTAATTTTTGCAGAAAGTCCAGATTTTTAGGTGCTGCTGTAACATTGTCGCATCACAGTAAGATGTCCTGTTCGATTCTCAGCTAGAGCGTCTTCTGTGTGGAGACGTGCGTGAATGGGTGTACCTTTGTTGAAGGTTGTGCGTCAGGGCTGGCAACTCTGCATGTAAAAATCTACTGCCAGTCATTAGCGGACCGGAGTTCTGCTGTGGCGACCCCTAACCGGGAAAAGCCGAAAGACACACACACACACACACACACACACACACACACACACACACACACACACACACACACACACACACACACACTTGTCTTCTCTTACTCCTAAAATTTGTGGCTTTCTAGCAAATCAGTTGGGATTGAATTTACTAAATAATAAGACATTTGAGTATCAAACGTCATATCCTTCAGAAAGTGCATACTAATGCAGAACCTTTTGTTCTAGCAACTTTCTAAGTTTATTAGAAAGATAATTAAAAATTGTCCTTGTTTTGGGACTTTTGTCCCCCCATTATTTTTGGCTTTGCCCAGATTTCTTGAGCTAAGAGATTGAGAGGTATGGTCACATGGCTTCTATATTTTTCATGATACCCATCACAAGACTCTCTACTGTGGTATCTGAAGTCTGTTTGGTCCTAACACCAACACCCTTATTCTCTCAAATTCCAGTGCTGAGATTCCTCAGAAGAGGAATCATTTGGTGGCGACAATAGATATCCTTAAATCCAGGTCTTCTCTCCTCCCTCCCTGCCACAAAGCAGTGGGAGTCCAGACTCCTTGGATTTTGCTTGGGGAGCACTTTCAGAAGGGATATAAGTGCATGGTGTGGGGGACACCAAGGACAGATGCAAGCATACAAATATCAGAGATGCTTGCCTTGAGCAAGGCACTCTCCTCTTTGAGTCATCTTTTTGTACCAGGGGCCTCTTTAAGTTGGTAAAAACAGTACCACAGTCTTGATGCACAAACAAGCAGGGGGTAACTAAGTTATAAATCCTCTGTAGACTAGCCATGTTAGCCTGGGCTATAGATTCACAGCACAACCTCACTCTAGAGGCATCCTACAGTCTCTGGCAGAGCAAAATTGTGTGCTAGACAAGCTGAGGAGGACAAGTGAAGACCTTTGCGAATGGAAACTAGATCTGGGGTCTTCCAAGATTTGATTCATCTGTGGGCAGGGGAGTTCCTCCAGTAGACCTTTTTGCCTCCTCTCTGAACAGTCAACTGGCAAGATTTTGTTTAGGACTCCAAGACGTTCTGGAAGACCGATCCCTTTTCTTTTCTCCTACTAGTTTTTTTTTTTTCTTGGATAGGAATTTTCATGTATGCTTTTCTCCCCTTTCCACTAATATTGAGGGTATGTCTGAAGATTTCAGAAGGAATGACCTAAGTTGGTTGAGGTGATTCCCACCTGGCTCAGGCAACCGTGGATGTCCCTCATTTCACTGTTGCAGTATTCTTTACAATAGGGATCACCTGTCAAGGACAGACCAACATCTGGCCAGTGTACCCTTAGCAACCTAAAGGCTTTGGTATGTCACATGTATGCTCCCCACATACAGGGTAGGGCATAAAGGTGATGTCTGGACATACCATCCTTTGCCACTAGTCCGAACATGATCTTCGATAGTCGGTCTGAACTCTTTCTTCGTTTGCTGGTTCACCAAGCAGTTTTCAGACAAGTGCCCCATTGGGGTTTTGTTATCTTTTTTCCTTTGTTTTTGTTGCTTGTGGGATTCATGTCATCCAGAAAGGGTAAATGACGGTGCAGGAGACATATTCCCCAAAAAGACAATTGCAAGCAGTGTTTATTTTGCCTGGGTGCTTCCCATGACCATACAGTCCTGTTCAATATGATAGGCTTTCATTTTGAAGACTGTGTAGTTGGCTTTTCTCTTTGTCCGTATGTTTAGAAAATCAACTTCTTAAGCTTTTTGGCAAAAGACGCTATGGAAGGAAATTCCTGCTCCTTGGGTCAGCCATCCACGAAGAAGGCCAAGAAAGCTAAATCTAGTTCTTTGGCTGTGCTGCCTCTGCTGGACGTCTTTCTCAAGGCTAGTGAAAGCCTGGAAGATCACCCGGCTGTTGGTTGGATTCCTCTGCTACTGCCACTTCAGAGGCTGGCATGGATCCTGCTTCACCCATGTCCCTTGAGGCCTTGCAGTTGTCCACTTCGGATGTTCATGGGGAACCGTGGCTGATGGCTACCAAAGGGCGTAGTGGTGGTCCTCAGATTTTGGTTAGGGAGGTGGTACCAAGTACAACAGAGTGTTGTACGTCCTGAGCCTTCAAAGTTTTATAAGGCTGATGTCCCTTTAAAAAAGAAACCAAAGTCTAAAAAAGCGTTTCTCCTGCTTCTAAGGACCCTCAGAGTGAATTGCAGAATTTCACTCAAGGTTTATTTTGTGCTCTTATGACTTTTAAGCCTCCTCAAGGAGTTTGTGTTCCAGCCCCCACCCACCTGGTTTTCTAGTCCTCTTAAGAGGCCTAGGGAAGAAGATTCCTCTGAGGAAGAGGATTTGGATGAGGAATCATTTGTTGTGCCCAGATTCCTTCTCATTTAGACTACGGTTCTGAGGAAGAGGAGTCCACTAGTCCTGACTTTTTTTTTTTGAGTAGATTTTTGTTTGGGACATAATTTCCAGAATGATGGAATTTGTCAATGGGATTGTGCCCAGGTGTTCAGGTGTTTCAGGTTCAGAAGAAGATTTGTGTGCTTTAGCAATTTTGCTGTTCCTTCTGTCTTGGCTGCCTTTTTGGATGCCTTTTCTACTGGATCTCAGGTCCCTGATTCTCATCCCGCTCCCAAAAAATCGGATAGGTTTTATAAGGTGCCTGATGAACACTTACAAAGGAACTAGCGATCATCAGCTGACCCCTCTGTGATGTCTGTGGCTTCTGACAAGCCATCAAAGTTACCGCCTACTACAAATTTTCTTTCTTCTGATAGATAGTCAAACTGTGGAAGGGTTGGGTAAGAAGGTTTACACCTCAGCTACTCTTGCTTTTAGGACCATCAATTAGCAGACCCATATGTCAAGGTATATTTTGTCTCTTCTATGGGTAAGTCTTGTCAGGTTATTTCTGACCTTCCTGACTCTGAGGGGAAGACATCTGCTCCTCCTTGTTAGGGACTTCTCGGGTAGCTTGTCCACTCTATTAAATGCTTATGATGCAGCAGATGCTGCTGCTAGGGCTGCTCCTTTTGCCTCTGTGTGGAGGAGATATTCCTGGTTTTTGCTTCACCCTCTGTCTGATGATGTTAAGGCTAAGTTAATGGATACTCTTGTGGATTACAAGCATTTGTTTGGTGCTGTTGCCGATTTGTTCATGTCCCTACAGGAAAAGGGTAAGGCTTTACAAGATCTAAAACGTACAAGAGACCTACTTTCCCATTTGTCCTTTCCTATGAATCCCATTGAACATATCTACTCCATGGTGAGAATTAGGCAGTATGGAATGGAGCCTCTGCTGTTGCTGCCCTCTCCCCATTTGAAGTACCCCACCTCCTCTGCAATAACTCTTCAGAGTTTTCCTATAGCTATGGTAATGGGTTTCTTCACATGTTGAAGTCCTCTCAGCTTACTGTGCAAGTTGTACATGGTGGTGCAGGCTCAGGATGCTTGAGCTCCATGTGGTGAATGCACAGTATTCGTACAAGGTGCCACTTTTGTGGCAAGCCAGAGCTGATTCTTTCCTCTCTGGATAGTTGAGCTGGCAGTGGTGGTTCCCTCCCATCCTCCCCCAGCAATCTCCTACAGGTACCTGTACCACGTTTTGAACTTGGGCCATCTGTGCCATAGTCATGGTTTTATCCCTGTATGCCACCGAGCTGGCAGACTTATTTCATGTCCCCTATCCCTCTTTTTTTCGCAAGGTATGCCCATTAAGCAACCCCCTCCTAATCACACTTCCACTGATTTTCGTGTACAGCTGTTCTTTGAACAACTGCATGTGTTGTGCTGATTTTGATGCGCATGTAGCTTGGCTTGTGTTTTTAGAAGTCCTACAGTAGCTTGCAGTAGTGCTTTATTGCTATATTTGGTACTACTGCTCGAGCAGCATTTCCTGTTTTCAGGAGGTAACTTTGTAAATCAAATACCAACAATTGTTACTGGTCAGTTGCAGATTTTCCTGTAAAGGACATGACATCAGGCTATGGTGAAGTAGCACAGCACACTTTCCAGCAGTCTCTGTCTGGCACTCTGCAATATTCATTCATCACTGTAATTTATATCCATTCTACCATCTCAGGCTGCAGCGTGCATGTTGAATGTATCCACTTTTCCTTTCTGAAAGACTGCATTCCCTGCTCTGAGCTCTCATTACTTTTTAAAAATTGTTTTTTAGTCTCCTGACCAGAGAAACATTTGAGAGGGTTTAAACACAGCTGAAAGCTGAACCTCCAGGTGTCTGTCTTTAATTGCATTTTTAAGAAGTCACTTTTACAGGTATGGATTCAGGTATTTGTTATACTGTGTTACACCTGGGTATATACGCTTTTGAACTATGCACCTAATGCAGATCCAGTAGCTTTTTTGAAGTGCTGGACATTGTGATTAAAAGTGTGATTTCACATCTTGTGATTAGAAAATACGATTTCACAGATGTGAGGCGTATGTGCCTTCCGTCTTTTTGATGGTTGTTCTTGAAAAATGTTTGGCTTTGTTCAGTCCATACTGTATTCTGCCAGCAAATCGTTTGCAGTATTCCAGGTCAGGACTGCCACACAGATGCCAAGTTTCAAGTTTAGTTAATTATTGTACAGTTTTGCTTTCCAGACAAGCACTTTTTCCTTGCCAAGAATTCATTGCTAGAGCGATTAAATGGATGGGTTTTTCTGTTCATGTTTATTGCATGTGTGTAGCTTTTTTCCCCCAGTAAATGTGCATTGTTTGAACATCCCTTTTGGCACATCAGTACAAAAGAAAAAAAATGAACTTTTATCTTATTGGCCATTTGGATGACTAGAAATATTGGTCACAAATTTAAACGTATTTTTAAAGTGACGAAAGAGTATATACTGAGATTTGACACTGTCTTTGGTAATATACAGGGATTTGGGACTGCCCTTGGTACTGTGACTCAAGGAATACATTTTTGCATTCTTCTCATGATGTTTCTTCATTTTTATAGTGAAGCAAGAGTGAAAGAATTTATGTACCTGTGCTGTTTGCTCTATGTTGTAACATTGTTTTGTAACTGCAGTCTGTAAATAACTGTGTGTGTGTGTGTGTGTGTGTGCAAAAGTGATCAGTAAATTTCAAGAGAGAAAGGTGGGTAAAGGAGAGTTATAGCGTACTCATACATGCATTAAAGTCTTAAAAATGTGCTGTCTGATGTTTCTCAGTCTAAGCCGATATGATATATACCTTTTAACTGGATGTGTCAAACTGCTGCACTAATGCTAAACAAATGAGCAGGGTTTTAAAAATGGCAAGCTGTTCAGAGGCGGACAACTTTTTTCGTGTTGAGAATAATCTGATTTTAGATTATTACTATTGAAAATTATGCCCCCCACTAATGACAGACACTTTCTTCTCAAAGCATATAATTTACTTATGCTGAAGAGTCCACTAGCATGTCTATGTATTAAGTTGGTTCCTTGCTGATTACAGACCACCCCCACTGAGTGGAGTACTGACTTCATCTTTATTTTAAGTCTTCAGAATAACTGAACTGCTGCAGTGGGAGAGTTTATGCATCCTAAAATCATGATAATTTATGAGTGAAGACACTGATGCATGAAAGCCCTTTGCATCCTTTCCAATGAGAAGACCTTACAATTCCTTTTTTCCCCTTTCCTTATAATTTCATGTTGTAGTAGTTAGTAGTGATTTTTATCTTCATCTCTGTCCGACTCACAGTACCTTCCTATAACAAAACTGTATTTGGCATGTGTGGTACCTTGGCAGCGTGACATCTGTTCAGATTAAAATGACTAGCCATTGGCAACCAATAGCCTTTGTTGCCCTACTTATTAAATACGTTGAGTGGTGTGATAAATCCTAAAGTTCAAGTACCTGTAGTAATTATGTATTTATCAACAGCTTTTACCCATAACAGCAACAAGTTGGAAAGGTTTATTGGGGCCGAGTGCAACTCTTAAAAAGAATGGAGGAAAAGACTTGGTAGGTGCCAGGGTCTAAGCTGCAGGGAATAGACAAACTAACACTGACGCAAGGAAAGAAGGGAATGCAAATCTTCTGCATTGCTGCATGTTCAGTGACTGTTACTCATCCTGGTTTGGTAACTCTGTTTCCCAGTTCTACCTTTTATGGGAATGTTAATTTGATAGTATTTCTTCTTTGCAAGAGCAAGCGAAAGAAAGCTGATAATTTAGATAAGGAGATATAATGTTAAAAAATACTAGCCAAGCTAGAGCATTGCCTGACATGAACTTGGCAGTAAATGGATAGCAGAAGATGGCTATTGGAAGAGTATGTAGCATTTTAGTAAGGCAGGATGATGATCATACGAGGATATTTCATTCAATGAAAAGCTAGGGCAAGAAAAGTGATGGTCGCACAGCGCACCAGAAGCTTTAAATTCATTGTGTGAATTTGTGTCAAAGTTACACCGGAGTTGCTAACTTTTAGAGGATATTATGTTTGTTTGTCTTTTCCGCATTTCCTGGTTAGGGGTTGCCACAGCGGAACGCCGGTCCGCTAATGATTGGCAGTAGGCTTTTATGGTGCCGAGTTGCCAGCCCGATGCCCAACCTTCAGTGAAGGCACGCCCATTCACGCATGTCTTTCGGAGGCCACTCTACCGTGGGGAGGACATGCAGACTCCACACACAAGGCACTCCAGCCGAGAATCAAACAGGAGAACCTCTTGCTGTGAGGCAACAATGCTACCGCTGTACTACCACAGCTTTTTAGCGGATATTGTGTATAAAGTTTAAATGAAGAATTTCCTTCTTGTATATGGTGTTAACAATACTGTTGCATAAATGATGGAATTGAGTGAACTGTTGATCAAACCTCTCGGTTTCTGTGGTTTTGGCTCTCAGATTAGCTGTGTTTTTCCCTGATTTACTGTTTTTTTTGCCAAGGTAGACCTGTCAGTGGATGTATACCTTATTAAATAAGTAAACTAACAGGGAGTCTCTCAGTAGAATTAAGCACAGAGGGCCTAGTATGTTTGTTGTAGTGCGGATACTGCATTTGTGGCATACTGCTCTTTGCTCAAGAATTCTGAATAAGGAAGGTACAAGGTGGGAACAAATGTTCAAAATCGGGGACAATTTTTAAATATTGCTCTAATTCACTTAGAAAATGAGTTGCAGATTTTTCATCAACATGCATTTTCTAAACTATATGAATTATGAAACTCAGTCTGGCATTATAGACTGGTTGCAATCCAGTGTAATTTTGTAGGGGGGGAACGTATCTGCAGATTAATTTTTGTGTTTCTGATATTTCTAATAGTGTCGTTATATAAATGATAGTGGCGTTCGAAAGACATGCGTAAATGGGCGTGCCTTCGTTGAAGGTTGGGCATCAAACTGGCACCTCGGCACCGTAAAAATCTGCCAATCATTAGCAGACTGGAGTTCAGCTGTGGCGACCCCTAACAGGGAAAAGCCGAAAGAAGAACAGCAACATGCTTTTATGAACACTGTATTCTTGAAAAACATAACCTAGTTTATGGTAATGCTTGAGCTTTCGTTTATGGAAGAGGCAAAAACCTGACAGCTGCACTCCATTTGCCCCACTGTTTTCTTAAACTGTACAGCTTGGCTACATTTGACACTGTGAAGGTTGCCTCTAAAAACGGGCAAACAGGCCATGTTGAGAACAGAATTTGTAAATTCAGGTTTAATAGTACATATTATGAATAAATGTACACCATAAATATGTGGGAACTGAAAATGTCTAATATAAAGTTTGCCAGAACTAGAATTCTTGAAAGATACCCTGAATTCCTGGCTGTTAGTAAAATGTCTGACAGATAGTAACCATGTGAGAACTGAAAGTTTCAAAATTAAGTGCAACTTACTCAACCTGGATCTTCAGGTTGAACCCAAGCCATAAGCGATATGGCCCAATAATACCCCATTTGTATGCACAGAGCAGCACTGACAGAGTTATCTTTTATTTAATAGAAAATGACACTGATGAAAACTATCCCTCAGAACCTTCTAACCCCCCTCTCAAATATCCAGACATGCTTAACTTTGTTACTTTGTCTTCTGTAGAACATATGCCTGTTCGTGGTATTGGTTTGAGGAGAAAAAAACGTGTTGGATCTCAGAATAATGTTTATTTATTTATTTTATTTAACATTTGTTGACCGGGAATGTCCGACTAGGTTCCACAGAGCCTGTTTTCAGCGGAGGCCCGGGGAGAAATGCTCAGATTGGAATGTGGGAATGGAGGGGACCGAGAGAGGAACGGAGGAAACCACAGGGAACACAGGAATACAAACACACAGAACACACAAGGCACCCCGAATCGAAATCGAAACCGACTTCTTTATAGGTAACGGCTTATAACCTGCACCACTGCACCATTCATTCATTGAAGTAAAATAAAATATATATATTTTTTTATTATATTTCAGTAGGTATTTCTAATTGGTGTTACAGTAATCATTTATTAATATTTTGCCCCAGTTTTTCTTTCTTGGATCATGCTGATGTGACCTTCTAACCTGTTAGACGAGTAGCTGGGGGTGGTCTTAAATATAATGTTATCGTCATCATACCAAAAATGGCTTCCAGCAGAACTTTCAGGATTGCTAATAAGTGTGTTTCATCTGGGGTAGATGTATGTAATTTATGATGCATTATTGTATCCTTTAGGAAGTCATCTACCCCAGGGAAATACCAAATTGGCAATACACCCCCTAAGAGCTGACCCATTTGTACAATATTTGGGAATTTATGTGGACAGTAACCTAACTTTTGACCAACCTGTGACATACTAATGGCAGAAGGACTGTATACTGAAAAGGCATAATAATGTGGCAAGACTGCTGCACTGGGGATTGTGCAAACATTATGGTACTGAAGTGGCTGAAAAACACTGGAATCATGAGCCACAAAGCGTCCTAGAAAATGATGGTTTATATCATATGGAATCACCCATTACCAACAGTTCAAAAGGTAGATGCTAGAAAACTGAAAGTAGTGGTCATTGAAAAGAAGACAAAAGTAGCATTGATCATTGAAATCACCACACTCTGTGACTGCAGTGTGTTGTGTACAGAGAGAGACACAAAGTCATAAAATATCAGGATCTGCAGGCGGAAATGAGAGCAACGTGGAACAAAGATACCCATACAGTTAGAATAGTAGTAGGAGCAACGGGTCTTAATACAAAAGAATGTACAGTCGTATTTAGATGTTACCAATCCATGTAACCCCGTACAAATTGAAGGAGTCATTACTGGGCACATTGTGGGTGCTGCGAAGAGCACTTTTGGCTGACATCAAAGATTGAAACAATACTAATTTCATGAACTTTAGTCATACTTTGACTTAGGAATGGGGTCCATTCCCATCATGGTATTAGAAACCCAAAACTCTGGAGCAGTTATGCACATAACTGTTTTGGGAAAAGTATAAGGAGAAACAGCTGTGATGTTATTATCCTAGTGAGTTGCAAGTCTAATTAGAGTCATGGTTGCCTTGTAGGTGTAAGCAGTAAATACAGCAGATTGCTTGTTTTCGTAGATATGTAGCAGTAGATTTTTGTCTAGTGTAAATAGCCCTTCCAAATACTCCAGATTTGGATGACTGTTTGAAAACAACTAAGTGTTTGCAATATTGCAGTGAAGTAATTCTAAGGATTGAAAGTTTCATTACTTAAAACCTCCTTAAACATGTAACAGGTAAACTGTAAAATAAAGGATATGCTAAGAAGATTGTTGACCTTTGAGACTCTGGTGCACTGAACATGCTCAGCAAATATAACTTTTTCACCCTCTTGCCTCATTCCTGTAATAAATGGGAGTACAGTAAGTAGATCACATATGTTCAGCAGTCACAAGTGTTGCTCATGTCCATGGCACTTGTACGAGTCTTGTCATATTCCACTAAATTTAATGAGGCGACTTTAGGGAGGTAAAGCAGCTTTGTGCCTTTTTCTTAAACATATTGTTGGTAAAAAATGGCAACTCTTATTGGCCCTGTGGTATCTGCAGAGTGGAGGAGAGGGGCTTCTTCACCACCCACCCCTCCTGTCAGCTCTCTATTGAAGCCTATCTATTCAGCCTTCTGAGAAGCATTTCTTTGCCAAATCTGTAACCCACTATTAAGTTTACCCATGCTAAAGTCTTGGGGCTAAAAGCCGTTCCTCCTCCTACAAGTACAGGTCTTGAAACCATGGAGATGGAGGATTCCATCCCTGTTACATCTCGTCTTTTAGAGGCTCTGGTGAACTGTACATCAGGACCTACTTCCATTTTGGCCAAAGCAGGTGTGGTTCCAGTTTTTTGAGGAGTTTAAGTAGAAGCTGTTCTTTGGCTGCCCGTGAAGGAGGCTCTTCTTTCTAACCCTTCCAGCAAGGTACATCTGAATCTTCGTGTCCTGCAGTTAACAGCTTGGCTTCTCCATTTCCGTTGATAGCCAGGGTTAAAGTGTTTCAAGCAGCCTGGTGAGTATTTTGTTATTGTATTGGAAGCTCTTTATTCACAAGACTGAGAGGATGATGTGGACATTTTTTTTTCTACCTGAACTGCATGTTGCAACTTGGATCCTTTCACGACACCTCTTTCTGTGGTGGTTTAATATTTTACATTTACATTGTCCAAGCTGTTCATCAGTTAAGGTACATTTAGTTGTCATAGCTTGTGTTCATGCTGGGCAGGATTCATTTTGTTAAGCTTTGCACGCTTTAATGGAAGCTATTCTTAAAGGCACCTTTGTCTTGTGTCCTTTTTCAGGGAATCTGCCCCTACCTGATGTATATTTTTCATTCCAGAGAATCTAAACTCTTCTGTTTTGAACCAACAGCATTTGGCCTTTGTCAACACTTTGGTTTTCTATAGCAAAGGGGTTGAGCATTCCCTTATTTATGTCAGAGGTTGCTACCAACTCTGTCCTTATCAGGCTTAATTTCTACTACTTGATAGAGATTGTTCTAACTAATGCGTGTATCAGCTACATTGTGTGAATGTCCACAAGCAGATTTAGATTTTATGTAGACAAGGCCAAGACTTTTGGGAAGGATAATAGTCTGTTTCCCGTGGTGCACAAAAACTACGGTAAAAGGTCATTCACTTCTTTTGGACTTGCTGCCTTTCTGGTTGTTTCTCCCATGTTTGTCATATACACACACACACACACACACACACACACACACACACACACACACACACACAATGTTTACGCATACTATGCAAATATGTATGTATTTATATAAATAGAAGTGCGTGTGTGTGTGTGTGTGTGTGTGTGTATATACATATGTAATCATAGGTTCATAGGTTGGTAGTAGGCTGTCTGCTTTTTTCCTTGCTTTCTGCATGGGTTCAG